>NC_135561.1:7683731-7731231 GCF_964340395.1 Glandiceps talaboti
TTCTAGTTGGTATACCACACAAGAAAACCGTGCTACGAAACAACCCGAAGCAGCTGGATGGTTTGACAATTGGTGTGCTATTCTGTGAATTGAAAGTCGGTTGATTTGAGCCATAGAGGGTTTGATCATTGAAATGACACTGTTGATTTAGAAGTTGGAAACTCACATTTCAAAAAAAGTATTATGATATTTCTATATAGTCTTTACACCATGATGTGGAAAGTTGTTTGTTTTACAAATAACATAACCAGTTTAGTCTGTAGTAGATGTTTGGTATGTAATTTGACGATCCATTTTTGGTATCCATTTTTATATATCTTTTAATGGGGCAAATTTGAGAAATGGGCGATGGCATCGTGCTCGAAGATTAATTTCTAATAGCAATACCAAGAACATATTAAGCACACATTACGAAACTTGATGAGTTCCAGGGAAATGTCCGCTATCGAAAATACTAATGTAATATTGCAACTCAGATTAATATAGTTGTCTGGGGACCAGCTCACTCATGTAACTATGACTATGTACGACAGCGCAGTACACAATCTACATGGTCGTTGACTTAGAATAGATTGTCAGTCACCTGAAGGAATGACATATCATAATGTAGAGGAATTATTAGTTTGTAAATAGGTCGTGTATGGGGTGCCACACTAATTGACCGACACGCTTCGGTATGGAATTGCTACTGTGTTAAGAACTTTGTCAACTTGAAGTTAAATAAATTGCCACAGTCTACCATTCTACTTGATTCATTGCAATAATGATATAATCAGTTTAGAAGCCATATTTCTGCAGAAGTAAGCAATTCTTTTACAATGTTAGACAAATTCACCCCCATACCTCTTCATGAAATGTGATAATCGATTTGGACACTATGTCATGAACGTTAAGGTCAAAGGCAATGGCATATTTTCTTCATAAGTTAATACCACCCCGGGGGTGATACTTTCCATGTATGTATGTATGTATGTATGTATGTATGTATGTATGTATGTATGTATGTATGTATGTATGTATGTATGTGTGTGTGCGTGCGTGCGTGCGTGCGTGCGTGCGTGCGTGCGTGCGTGCGTGCGTGTGTGTGTATGTATGTATGTATGTATGTATGTATGTATGTATGTATGTATGTATGTATGTATGTATGTATGTATGTATGTATGTATGTATGTATGTATGTATGTATGTATGTATGTAAGTAACTTGAATGACGTCATCTCTAAACATAGTACGAGATGGTATATATTGTCTTGACACCTATGTGACCTATTTCAATACAACGTGTTTGGCGACATGTATAAACAGCGTCATGTCTGAACCCAAACACAGTAATTACAAAATTAATGAAACATACATGCATGCAAGTTAAGTGTGTAAATTCTGGAAATTGACAAAGAATCAAAGAAGTAAGGAAAATCAAATCTGATCGATTGTACATTCACACACCTGTACAATACAGTGAATCTCAGACCAGGGGCTACTCCCCCTCTTTGAATATACGTAAATGTGCATTTTCAAGCCCTTTGGTCTAAAATGGGGTCTGTTTTTTCAAGGTGAAGGCATCCCTACCAGAGCCTGCCACTGGTATCCCCCTCCGGGGGGGGGGGTGCTCAGACCACAGAGACTCAAGTCACTCACTCTCGTACGTACCGTGAACACACGAGCACTCATGAATAGCTCAAAGAGACAAAACTGTATGTTTGACAGTTTACTTCCTAGATCGAGATAACTTTTCTCAACTTAAGCATGCCTACTCAGACCTTTATTGCAAAAATTCCCACCACATTTCGTAGTTTATATTATTACTCAATGAAGTCAGACAAGACAGTGAGATTATTTTTTTACACTCAGTTGATCACAATTAAATGTAGCAACGCCTATATTCTCATAAATTAACGGATTAGGGCAACAGTTTAAACTATTTGTCTGTTAGCCCAATTTTAGAAGTCAATTTAATATATTTTTGGGCAAGAGGACCAAAACTCCGAAATGTTAAATATTGAAAATATTGGCCGCTGTATTTGGCTAACATTTCATCTGCGATGAGGCCAAACATGAATGCATTGCACAATGCAATGGTGGACTTCGCACCCAAGATATCATACCGGGTGACTTTATGATACGTATTTATGACGTGTCTGATTTGCATAACTGCTTGTGACATCATGTTCCAAAAATAGATTTCACAGTAATGTCCCAGATTACGAACACGTGAGTTCCATTGAAATGACAATTTTGATAATACATTCACGGTAGCAATGGATAGGGGTTCAATAAAGTAATGTGTTTATTTCCATATCTTTTGTGATAAGTGATCAAATTATTGCAAAATATACATTAGAATATATAGATATATATAAATTTGCTACGATAAAGAGAACTTTCCAGTGAACACTGTGAAGTCATCGCCGGGAAATACCCATAGGAATTTCCCACGTGAAACATAACAATGCGCATGCGCAGATCTAGTATTTATAGTTGTGATGTACAGTATAAATAGTCGGCTTACATGTAAAACCTTCAACCTTTTACGAATTATCTTTTCAACCTACAACACGTAAACACTGTCCTGACATATCGACACAAATTTCAAAATGGCCGAAATCGATCTGCGACCTTCCGAAATCCGTTATCTGCACGACACCATCGCCGAGCATTTTCGTAACGGAACTGGTATGCTAGATACTTTTAAAGACCTACTGTATAAGGATTTGACGCCTGGTGATATTCCCACGATTCAAGTGTTCCGATACGAAAACAAATGGTATGTCTACTCGGGACATAGAAGATTGTATCTCTACAAAAGACTTCAAAAACAACGAGTCATCGACAAGGTAACAGTAGAAGAAGTTGATGACGATGAAATAAATTGGAAGAAAGTTCACGAGAAGGACACATCCGAAAACGACGGCAAATCTGTTGAAGTTCGTGGTGATAAAAGTTTTGTGGGCAGACTCGGTCAAATTGTCAAAGAATGGAAAAATTCCCAGTCAGGTAGGGAAAAACATACACCTGTTAATGTTCGCATACACGAGTACGTTCGATTTACATAATTATTATCACTATTTCTTGTTTGAAAAAGAAACCATAATATTGACAGTCACAGTAATCATGCCTTGAACCACAGACACTTGAATCAATCTGTATGATTTAAAAAAATGTATAGTAAATAAATAGTATTTACTATATTAAAAAAATCCTATAGATTGATTCGAGTGCCTGTGCCTTGGACCATGATTGATTATTATTATTATGCAAATCAAATGCAGCGCTGCAATGAAGTGAGATCGATTAACTAATATTATGAACCATTGAAAAGTTGGTGTCTTTGTAAAATAGAATGTAGTTCCTCGTGTGTTCATCGCAGTCATTTTAAAGACTGACGAGGTGGCATGATGACGAACAGCCATTTTCAGACATGCACATGCAATGCATGGGATTATAACAACAATATAATTTTGCATCCTGTTTTACTATCTGTGTATGGCCTATATAAATAGCTTGAATTTTCATATGTTAACTGATCGCTCATATCAATTCATTGAGAAAAAAAATTCAGATTGGTTTATAATAACTCCCGTTTCATTGCTATCCAGATTCAAGTGATTCCAGTTCTGAGTATTCTGACAGTGACTACGAATACTCATCATACGTGTTCTATGAATCCGAATCCGACAGTGACGTGGACGTATTTGGCCTTGTGAACAATTTCGGTAATTTGGTGCTTTACTGAAGAAGAAGAAGAAGAAGAAGAAGAAGACATCACGATTGAAACCTGAAGAAGTTGAAATGATAACACTTCATTAACAACAAAATATTTGTGTGTGAGAGTTGAACCAACGCCAGAGTGACAGATAACGATTTATATTCAAGGGGTGTATGGTGTAGGAATCGATTATTGAAATGTTTAGATCTAGAAAAAAGGCAAATATTGTCCAAAGTTATGATTTGTCGCAGTAAACTGTAACCAATTAAAAGTTAACAACGTTTTACATTCACGGACATATTGAAAGTTTATGAAAAAGAAAATGGTATAATAGGAACTGATTACTCAAAATGGTTAGATCTAGAAAAAAAATGGCAAATTTTATCCGGCCAGAGTTTTGATTTGTCTTTGTAAACTGTAATAGTGAGTGAGTTCATTTAGAATGATGAGTTACACGGATATTGTAGGACAAAATTCAGTCTATTTGAGTGGTGGAATGGCCGAGAAATAGAACCAGAGAGACATGTACCGGCACGTGATGTATCCGGGGCTCTGGACTGAAACTCCCGTACGTCTTGAGCTGAGGAGTGTCACTTGCAAATAGACGTACCAGAGACTTTAATATGTTAAACAATAAGTGACAGATCTAATGCATCTAAATTGCTAACTTGGTGTGGCGGCAAATTAGGTCTGGTTATAAAGATATGCCACCATATTTCTAACAAATAAATATATGTAATATATTAATTGATAATCAACAGGTGGCTGTTGGCATTAAAACGTAATTTTTATATATCCTGGGCCACCATGTTTTGATTCGTTAATTCTATTATCGTGGTAATTCATGTGTTTATTAGCTTCCTTCAATGACCACAAAATTCCGAGAATTCGAAATCCTCGTAAACGGTTGGTATTAAAATTATCTGATCGGGCGAGTTATTTTATACTAGACGCATGCGCTATTGGTCCATATCGCCATTATAAGTGATGAATGAATAAATTAACATATGTTTATAAGTAGCTTTAAAAGAGACTAAAATCTAGATATTTTTTTTGTATTCAAGTGTGGAATTATGGAATTCTTTGAGTACATTCAATATTTTTCGTTCTTATAGCAAAGCTTAATAAAAGACGAACTGAAAACAACTTAAAAGTACAGCGATGACGTGTATTAATTTGTCATAAATAGCAATACTGCATCACAGAGGACAGCTTGTCAATAATTATATTTTCACCTTGTTATTTGCTATTCTTGAAGTAACAAAACGAAACTGCAATACGCCAAACCAAAGCTGGTATTGCGCATGCGTATATGTCGTATCCACTGTGCCATTTCCACGTAATTCGCAGTTTAGTTGAACGGTTTATTTATACAGAACTACGAACTGCCAAACATGTTTTGCTGGAATTCATAACTATTAACTGATACGACCTGGGCATTTATTATTGTAGTTATAAACACTACAGTAAAAAAATGCCGAACTTGGTCCTTGCACCCTCTGAGATTCGATTCCTACACGACAGTATTGACTGCCGTTTCCGAGACGGCCGATTATTACTGAATACGTTTGAATCGTTACTGTACGGGAGAATTAGCGCGAAAGATATACAGATCATCGCTGTCATATCGGCTAATGGAAAATGGTGGATCTACGCAGGTCACAGGCGACTCTACCTGTACAAACAACTGGAAGAACTGGGTGTCATTGGTGCTATAACGGTGTGGCAAATAGATGCCTGGAGAATTAAGTGGGATGTGGTCAAGAAAAAACTTACTACGGACAATGAAGGACTCGACGTCGAGGTTCGAAATGATATGAATTTTGATATTAAAATGCAGAAGATTATCAGAGCTTGGAAGTCTACAATGACAGGTATACTATTATAAATCGTGCTATTTTCGTTTTGAAATGAACCCATGACTCAGAGTGTGTATATCATTTGTTGTGTGTATAATTTTCTGTTGTTGTATATTTTTACTCTTTGTTAATAAATGTACGTACGTACGTATATAGATACATAGATACATACATAGATACATACATACATACATACATACATACATACATACATAGATACATACATACATACATACATACATACATACATACATACATACATACATACATACATACATACATACATACATACATACATACATACATACATACATACATACATACATACATACATATATACATAGATACATAGATACATACATACATACATACATACATACATACATACATACATACATACATACATACATACACACACACACACATACAAGAGACAGGGAGAGACAGATATCATGTTTCACTGACCCTTTTTTATGTTACAGTTGAGTCGACAAAAAATAATAATATCAAAAGTGAAAACATTTTTATTTCCTACAGTGCAACGTGATATATCGTTGAGGGCGGATTATCAACCTAGAACTGTGTCAAGCTTCAGTGTATCTACACCATCTACTAAAATAGAAGAACATAGGTTGACCATCAACACTTCAGAAAATCGAATTTCTAAATCCGGTGTGTATATTGAAGAAGACAAGACCACACAGGAGACTGAAAACTCGGGATGGTTTGGAAAATGGTGTAATATTTTGTAATTTTAATGTGGATTAATTTGAGAAAATAGTTATTATTAATTTGAATTAGAAATTCGAAAATTTTTCCAGAGTAAAAATAAAAATATTATAATAGAGGGCGCTGTACACTGTCAGCGACCTGGCACAGGCTCTTGTATGATAAACGGCGTTTTATCTTGACTGTTCAACTTCTTGATTGCTTCCAGTCTACTTTGTGCAAACATTTTCGTGAAGATGCCTAGAAGTGGTATGTTTACTTTAGTTACCGTGTGTTTATTATTTGACTTGATTTTAAGAAGTCCTTTATTCCATCTGCTGTAAAACTTTTAAATTTGGACTTGGCATGGAGTAAATGCAAATTTTAATGCTATTGTTCTGTCATTTTTCTGTAGCACAAGGAAGCACTTTTATCTATTTAATATTTTTAAATGGATGTATACCTTCAGTTTACATTGGTGTTTTTATCTGTATGTGTGTCTTGACGTTTATTACATTTGATGTTTGCCTGGTGCCATGGTGCCAAAACGAATTTCCATGTTTTTATGGACAATAAAGTAATCTAATCTAATCTAATCTAATCCAATCTAATCTAATCTAAAGAAGCTTTTTCATTTTTGATATGAGAGATTTACAAAATACATGTATTACAATATTTACAATATATTGCGATATTTACAATGTATATGTATTCTTTGTTTCTTTTAAGATTCGTTTGTGTATGTATGTATGTATGTATGTATGTATGTATGTATGTATGTATGTATGTATGTATGTATGTATGTATGTATGTATGTATGTATGTATGTATGTATGTATGTATGTATGTGTGTGTGTGTGTGTGTGTGTGTGTGTATGTATGTATGTATGTATGTATGTATGTATGTATGTATGTATGTATGTATGGATGGATGGATGGCTGGATGGATGGATGGATGGATGTATGCATGCATGCATGCATGCATGCATGCATGCATGTATGTATGTATGTATGTATGTATGTATGTATGTATGTATGTAAATGGTAAGTGCATCTGGCCATGGACTTGTGATAAAACACAATGAACTTATAGATACGTAGACGTAAAATGTTTATTTCATACATCGTTGACAATTGAAATTACATCATACAAATGTTTTTATATCCACATTTCGTGGTTTTTCCTTCGCATGAGACATACAATAATGTGTCTTGTTGATTCACTCAAATAAATATGTTTCATAATACATTATTCAAATTTGACCATACCATTGAAGAAGACGTAGATGTGACGTCATGAAAACATCAGACATTTGTAAATTGACAAACAGCAGAAGGTACAACGTACTCCATAACATTGAGTTTTTATACTTGAAATGGTATGCCACAAAAACGTGAAATGACAAGGCAAATCTCCGAAATTAGTTGTTGTAGCATGTGGCCATATTAAATCCTTATTTGACCTAGGGTTGGACACATATATCCTTCGTCCATACTCATTCCACCCCAACCCCCCTGGCACCCCATTAACCAAGAAATGACTTTTGACAGTTTAGTTGTGAAATGTTAAGATTGTAATATACTCACTATAGAATATTACCACAGGGGGACTATTAATGACGTCAGAACACTTCTATTGAAATCTGTTGCCAAAACACGATTTGTTGATATATTAAAATGGCGTGTATATACTAGTTTTCGGACAACTCTGTTTACATTGTGTATTTTGTACTTTTCTAAATGACAGCCAACATACATATATCTGCACTGGTAGTTTTAAACATACCCTAATAATATACAGATTCTGATATACAGCATAACAAAAACTGTGATTGAGCTTTACTTTTCAGACGTTAAAAAAAGAAGGTAATTTGCATATTTATCAACTAAAATACACCGGCGGCAGTTTATTCGGCTTTGCGTGAGCATTGTTGTACCGTTTTTATACAAATCATTCCTAATATTAAGTTTTACATAATAAAAATACTAAATAATGTAAATTCAATGCACGTATTATAAAATTAGCTCTTTTATCTAACAATAAAAATATTCTAAAAAACAGTTTAAACGCGAACGGAAACTATAAACAGAACGGTAAATACAATGAGTTATAATCAACTCTATAAATACGGTGTATGGCCTATAAAATGCAATCACGTGCTCTGGGGATAAACTAAAACATTAGATTTAGCCTCTATGAATATTCATCATCAAGACCAAATCTTCGTTGAATAAGTACTCCTAAATGACCCCATTCTCCAATTTTACCTACAACTGAATTTGAAGTTTGTACATCAAAGATATGACAATGAAAAGTCTGGTTTGCTGCAAAATGATTTGTAATAGACTATATAAAGAAATTTAATGACGTACACCTTTAGACATAATTAAAAAAAGACAACCCTTCATATATATTATTAACGTTTTGTATCATAAAGCGATCAATTTAACTGAATTCATTCATTTTCTCATCTGTCCAATTTTATTCTAATTTAGTAAAATCCGAGGCACAAACTTTCGAATCGCAAAGTTCAAAAAACACTAAATACGTTTTTTTGGCCAACTTTCCAAAGACCTTTCATGTAGCCGCTTTCACTATACATTAAACGCTTTACCAGAAGTCAAACTTTATATCAAATATCTGTAAAATTGCAACCTTTCAAAAAATCAGTCGCCGTTCTAAACATATTTTGAAATATTTATTTGTAAACACGTGTCTAGGACCTGTCTTTTATGTTGATAAAGTTGACCGTTCGAAATAAAGGAAATATAATGTTTTAGTACTAAAATAATAATATTACCAAATATTGAAATAGATAGCTGAAGCGTGAACGTGTGGATCTTGTCGAATAAATTAAGTACAGTTATTCAAGATGGCTGCTACAGCGTGACGTCATCATGTGACGTCATAGATTGCAAGGAAATGTTTGTCACTTGTTTACTCCATTCTATCTGTATCCTATCGTCATTGAGTAAAATGCTTCTTAAGTTCAAAGTATTTTTATAAATGAATTTCCGAAACACAATATCTGGTTAGAAAGGATTCCTGAGCTAAAGTAATAAGTAAAACTTTGTAAGTATATGTTACATTAAAGCATGCATTGAGTAAATATATTATACGGAATGATTTTTACTGCACATAGCGATTGGAAATGTATATAAGTAGGAGTTAGTGCTATAGCATGAGGAAAAATTAATTGCCCTCACGAACATTCACACTCTGGAATACATACGGGAATGGAGTTAACTCTAACTAATACATTAAGAGGAAATACAGGCTTGATTCAACAAACACACAAACAAACAAACTATGCTACATAAGTACAAATTCTATCGGTGTTAAAATAATGGTTGACAATTTGGTGAAAACCTGCTCGCTACTGATGACAGTATGTCTATTGTCAGTAAACAGTAGGGTGCTAGAATATATCAGCATGTTGTTGTTCAAGTTGCCTGCTATCAAAGGGACACATTCCCCCCAAAAAACATTTTGTTATTTACTTTAGTTGTAAGAAAAAAAATGCTATTCGTCTGCGTCCTTCAGGCTTGGTCATGCTTATTCATCATTTCGATCCTTGTCACAGTAGTTTTAATAAACTCTAAATGAAAAGCAAAAAACAGTAAAGTTACCAAGATAAATGTATACATTTTTGCTGGGAATACTGCCCTCACACGAACACTTTATCACCATTCGAAGGAGGTATAGACTGTACAGCCATTGGTGGCGCTGTAATAGCCTATACACGTAGCCTTGTCGGCTGTCGAGGCGCTAGCAGCTTCGATCTTCTTTGTAAATACTATAGTATACTAATATATGTAACACAGGCTAAGTTTATAAACGTTTGTACTCAAGTGTGAAAAAAATAACTCCTATTTGAATTATTCTAGTGTAATACTGATGCATACCACCGATAACATTATACATAGTCTTCTGGCGTTGTTAGCACAGTTGATGATCATTGATATATTATACCTAAATACATTTGTACCAGATTTGAGTTCTGTCCATAGCAAGTGATGGCTAAGTATACTTCAGTAAGAACAACACTACATCTACCTTTCAAAGTAACCCCTCCTTTACTCATGATCAGCTTTTACCTTCACACCCCACCCCCGCCCCCTTTCAACCTTATACACGGTCAGTTTACACCCTAGAATGTGTGCTAGGGGTACCTTGGCTATTTTAGAACCAAGGTTTGCCATTTTGAGATGACAATAATTAATGGCTAAAATCATTCTACCAAATTGAAAAGTACATAAGCTTAAAAAGTTTTCTGGCAATATAACCCACCTGAACGTTTACAAAGTTTACTCAAAATCGTCCACAATCATTGTTTGAACGTACAAGATAGAAATGCTCTGTTGTAAGCTTCCTAAAATCAAACTGATTATATCAACAAATACTGACTTGTTTTTCTCATTTAGTGACACTGTATTTGATAATAAGTACAGATAGTTTAACAACTACTTAACGAATAAAATGGATATGTCCGTGTTTGATTCACTATGGTAAGTATATGATGATAATGCTAAAGTGTTATCAGAATTGTTTATCTTTTCTTTCTTTTTTTTTACTTTACTGTGGATACAGTCACTGCAGAGAGGTGATTTGGACAACGGTAGGTGACGATGTTTACAGCGGATTTCAAATACTGTTCAGCGGCTCAGTTTGATACAATCACGAAGAAACTAGTAAGAAACTACACATGCTACACTTTAAGATAGCAAGATTGAATGAATAGTGTCACCATGGAGTCATCAAATGCAGACGTCAAAACATTGGCGCGTGTCTGCGTCTTGTTGCAGTGTGTTGGTTTATATGCTTTATTTGATGTAGACACAATGTGGCAATAAATTTCGATCTTGCTATTAAAGTGTAGCATGTGTATTTCTTATTGATTTCTGCGTGGTTGTATCAAACAGAGCTGCTGATTGAACGGTAGTTTGAAACCCTCTGTAAATGAATTACATTAACGTATTGTTAGATATTGACAACATGTACAGGATATATTTGATACACATAAGCGTAGATGGCTGCTATGTGAGTATTTGTCAGTGAATTTATACAGATATAGCAGTGATGTTTATTTGTGTTTATGTTAAGGTGCTGTGGGTTTAACAATTTGTGTATATGTATGTTTTTGTATGTATGTCTTGTATGCGTGCGTGTGTGCGTATGTGTTTGTTTGTGTTTGTGTGTGTGTGTGTGTGTGTGTGAGTAAGTCGGCGCGCGCGTATGTCTTGCGTACATGTGTGTGAGAGTGTCTTGTGTACGTGTGTGTGTGTGTGTGTGTGTTGTGTATGAGAGAGAGAGAGAGAGAGAGAGAGAGAGAGAGAGAGAGAGAGAGAGAGAGAGAGAGAGGGAGAGAGAGGGAGAGAGAGAGAGAGAGAATGTATAGTGTTTTATCAATGTTACTGTACATATCAATCGTTTATGCAAATCATCATTAACCTTGTTCCGGAAATTAAAAACATTAATGAGTGTTCAATTGAAGTCTCCACAGTGACTGCATTAATAGTACAAATTATACACTAATGTGAGTACGCCACCATTGTGTTACCAGTTTACATTAGCTATGTACCAAAAATAGGTGACAGACAACGGCTTAGTAAAATTGCCAACTACCACGAAAGCTGTACATGTATATGTAGTATCACTATAAGTGTTGCATGGAACGTATGCCTGTAGTAAACCATTGAAGACAATAAGTTTGATTTAGAAATTTGAATTTATACAGACAGTTTACAACATATCTAGACATGTCATGGTTTGGATTTTTTGTTACACTGAGCAGAAATATCGTTTCCAAAAATTTGCATTTTAAATCGACAAAAATTAGGATATATGACATTGTCATTACTATAATATAACCGCAGCAAGACAGTGAGTTCGTCGAGTTTTAAATAACGTTCTCTTGGTGGCGCTGTCTTCTTTATCTTCTATGAGAGAATCCGATTGTTCATATTTTCTCCTTTTCCACAACAGTATGCTCGGTCAAGTGAACGTCTTTTAAAACTCGGCAATTGATGATACGATGCTGTATACAAGTCACAATATGAAGTGTCATTTGCTACCATTTTCCCATCCAATTAACGCATCTTCATTCACGTCTATCTTGAGTATCCGTGATGCGATGAACACTTCTTGTTTGGCGTCCTCCGGTACGTTGAATTTGTCAGTATACACAAAGTCCAATAGGATTCTCAAAGCACGTGCAGTTGGTGGTGGTTTGACGAATTCAATACCACGACCTCTTCCTACGTTATCAACGCACTTACTATCTTCGGCTGAGAGTGCTTTCTTGATGTATTCGCTCTTTTCTCGAAGTAGCGACGAGTGGACTCGGAATTCGATATCTTCAGCGTGAATGCTGAAATCAGGATCGATTTTAAACCTGGAATCCGTATATTTGACTCGGCTGAGTTGGGCCTCGATTTTCGTGTAATCTATCACCTCCACGGCTTTTTCATTCAGCTCAATTTTGACACTTTTCTTGTCCGCTTTCTTTTCGACTTTCTTTTCGACTTTCTTTTCCACCTTCTTCTGTACAACCACTTTCTTTTGTTCGGTCACTTTCTTTTGTTCTGCAATTTTCTCGTTCTGTTCCTTTTTTGGTGAAATCTACCGAGAAAAATAAAAGAAACTGGTTATGTATAAAATATATAACATTTGCAAGTAAACAAATAAACAAATGACAAACAAACAGATTACAGCAGACAATCGAACATATAACTGCTTGTATTCTTAACCGCAAAGTAGAGGCAATTATACCAAGTGGTGAGGCTGGACGTCTCATGGGTGAAACCTCAGACTACATACTATACTGAGAAGGTCGAAACCGCGCGAGACAAGTCACTGGTAAGGTTTAGTCAGTTTGCTCCTACTATTATATATTGATAGATTTGTGGTAATAACCAAAACACCAGATATACACTGAATGCCTTCCATAAGGGCAAACCATAGATTTTTGGGCTAACACACATTGTTGGAATGCAAAGTCTAAGCTATAGGTTACTAAGGCGTTATACATGATATACCGCTTTATTGGAAAATTAATTATGTAAAACAATACGAAATTTGAAGCTTGCATACATAAGATGTTGCCTAATTATCGAAAAGTCATTAAATATGCAAATTACTCATTAAAACTAAACAACTATGTCAGTTTTATTATAGTTGATGTATGTGCCAAATTATATTGATTTTGAAGTTTGATTCTATTAAATCTTCAAAAATAACGAGATGTTGACGACCAGCCGTTTTATCCTAAATAATCACCGTGCTGACTAGACACCTATAATGCGTCATAGTAGTTGTCACGTGACAAGGTACTGATTATTCATGTAACGTGTAATATTACTTCATAATTCGTATATGGAAATCTACTCCTGATATATATGCCTTACTTTATGAGATGAATCATCTCACTACACTCACTCACATGATTCACCCACCCCCTCTACCCCCCCCCCCCTACAAACCATCACTTAGATGTTAACCTTCGTTATAATTGACAATAATTGAGGAAAATATTAGATTTCAAGGAAATTCACATGGGCAATCATTTTACATATATTTCAAGGACACATTTTCTTTGATGTTGCGACATCGGATAATTCATTTTTGTTGGTTTTGAAATCATCTGATATTTAATTTTTCATCTTTACGTTTTTCCTTGACTAATACATCAGTCCATATGTTGTTTTATCGACTTTGATGCAGACCCCTCCACAGACACAAACACACATACACATACACCAACAGCAAGGCACAGAGAGACAGACAGACGTCGACAGTCAGACAGGCACACATATTGTCATTATTAACGGAACACGCAAACAAAACAAGCAAGCAAACAAACAGACAGACAGACAGACAGACAGACAGACAGACAGACAGACAGACAGACAGACAAACAAACAAACAAACAAACAAACAAACAAGAACACACTGAGAGTTCTCAAAAACCTTCAACACTTTTGAAGAACTCCCAAACAAAATTAATGAAAGCTGTATTTTTTCAGATGTCGAGACAATAATCATTTCAAATCTCAAATCTAGTCAAATGATTGATGAATAAATTAATTGGCGAGTAAATTATTTCATAATTCCACCTTCATTGAAATCCAACATAACACTAAACACTGAAAAGTCACTATAAATGACAGACGTTGTTAAGTGCGCTTGACTGCATTACAACACATCGTACTACTATGAGCCAATGAACCAAGACTTGCCCTTCTGGCTTATTACCTTTTTATATCCTAACAATCATATACAGTGAGTCTAAAATGTGTATAATTGTGAAATGAATCCCCGGCACTGTGTGACAGCTGACATATATGTATTGAAGACATTGAAAGCTATAAGTGTTATAACGGGAATGGTACACGATACATGACGTCATTGGGGTGACATTCGTCAGTTTATTTTTAACTTATGACAAGGACTTTTAATTCTGATTAATTTTTATCACTTGACCTGGGTCACGAACGACCCAACGTCACATATTTGATGATTAATATTTTCGGCGTTGACCATGAATGACCTCCAGCGTACGTCAACTTTTTATCAACAGCCTATGTCTAGTGTTGGCGTGTATAATTTATACTACACACTGAAAAGGCAGTATTGTACGTATATCGACTTGGTTTGCATACAAACTACATCACATAATGTCTACTTGTTACATTGTTGTGACGTGAATAGCATCGTTTCCCTGGGGGCAAATTAGCCTTAGTGAGGTCAAAGGTCACATCGTAGTGACAGCAAGGGCGTTAACGAGATAATATGAAAAATATTGAGTTATTAATAGCGCAAGGAAGGACCACCCATTGCAAGATAGCCTCGGTCGATTTCTATTTTGTTGTAGAATAAATTGAAAATAAATGATGATAAGATTACATGGGGTCACGTATATAGTGTATTACATCGTTGAATAATGTGTGTTTTCGTTTGACCTTTGACCTTGGTATAAAGTGTGTGTTTTCATTCATTCCATGATGACAGTCAGAGTTGATACGTGAGAATAAACATGTTTTTTTCCGTCAGTGTAACATGGAACACTGTCCGATTCAAAACAACTTAAGTAGATCTTCCCCGGCAATGAAAAACTGGAGAGTCATTTTTCCATTCTTTTCGTCACGTAATTGAAACTCAGAATTTGATGATTTTTTTCAAAGGGAAACAATTCATTCAACTTATCTTTATTAGACGGTGAGGCATGGAGAAGTGGAGTTACCGCTATCAGTGATTAATTATAGACTGTACTGTGTCTCAATTATATTCGCATTTTGAAGCTCAACAAATTCGGAAAGCAGTTGTCAAATATTACTCCAGAATCACATTGGGTGTCATGCAGCGTGTCAACTTCCTACCAACAGACCCTCGAAAAGAAAATAAGTTCTTTTTTCTATTTGAATGAGCTACGTTAAAACGTTGGTTTCATGGCAAACACTTACTGCAAAGTTTCTATAATGAAAAGACTTTAGTTTCAATTTCTATGAATAGTGCCCCTTGTTTGGTGGTTCTAGCCGACGCCAAGTGATTCAGATGAAACATTTGAGTCGTAAAATAAAAATAACCTTATTTACTGCGATCCAAAATTATATATCCGATTAATTTCATCAAACATATGGCTCAGCTGGAATTCGTACATCAATATTAATTCACTGAAATGAATTTGGCATACATATAGACATTGCTGTTAAAATATGTCAGCCACTACGTCCAAAGTAATTGACCCTGGATGCCATACGTATTTGTGTAATGTAGTCACCATATGCTTCATCTGTTATCGTAGTAAAACAGTGATGCACTGTACTACAGAACTACTAGACTCGACGGTGATATAGAGTACGTACTTGTTTACTTTAAGACGCTGGTATGTAACAGTTGTACGGTGATATGATGAACGAGGTTCTATTTCACACACATGGGAATGCATCGTGGAAATCATCTGAAATATGCATACGCTAATAAATGAATTCAGTGGCGATCGCGTTTTATACAACAGCACACGAATTAATTTTCGATGACTTTTTAGGAGTATGACGTCTACATATTCGACGAGGTACGAGTGTTAATAAAAGCTGCATAAATATCACACATGCATGATACATAATCATGACTCGACGCAGAGAGACTAAATGGAAATCAACTGACACCTACCTATGGATATTGTCTATTCAGAATACCTGCATATAATGATCTTAACAGTGGTTATACAGAATGACAATCGCGGTTTAAAACAATTCATGTTATTTTGCTAGGTCCACTGAAAATAGTTCAAGAGAGTTCGTCGTCTTTTCAGAGAGATGCTGTAACCCAGACTTCCAGGTCAAACTAAACCAGACCTTCGATGAATTCACGTAAATCAAATTTTATTAGGTGATATAGCGTTTTCAATACGTATATTTAACAGATGCATATACCTTCTTTTATAGGTTGTATTGATTGTGGGAAGGTTTCGTCCATCACGTTGATAACAAAACTGTAAACTCGCTTCCATCCTGACAAACCAATCAGACTTATTTGCTTCCAGTCAAATTTGTTTTAATTAAAGATATCAACATTTGAATTAACGCCCGGGGTATAGTAAATCCGTTTCAATTCAAACTTACAGTTTATAACCCGTCCTCGTCTAAAATGGCGTCGTCTGTATCATGGCTAGCTAATTAACATTTTGACCTACTTATGCTACAAAATTATCGTGTTCATTATTTTATGCGGTTGATCAAAATTTCACATTGTCCAATAATTGCACACCTAGATTAATAACATCATTCAATATGACACGACACGCTGATACCCTGTCAATACGGTTTACTGGGGCTGTTTAATTTTCCGGTCGAGCGAGCGGGGATGCATAGCGAGTAATCTACCGTCTGTCGTCTTGAACGATAAATGACAAAATGAGAACATCGCGTGATAATTTCAATTTTTCGCAATATTTCCCGACATTTTGACGCGACTGATGTTTGCCTTAGGTCTGACGACGTAATTCTGATTCTAATGAGGATGATAGTGTGTTGTCCAATCTATGGCTGGGAAATTAAAGCGTGCGCTATAAGAGTCATCCTAATTGCTATGTGAAAGAGAGAGAGATGGGTGGGGCACCTATATGTTTTGACACTAAAAGCACACAGTTATTTGCGAATCTAGAAATACGGCAGCTTTCGTATTTTCATAAACATTTCTCAATGGAAACGCCTAATTTGTTTCCTTGTTTTAAAAATCTACAGACGATCAAAATGGCGACGAGTAAGTCGGCACTAACCGTCAACTGATGTATCATATCTATACGATAAAACAAATCATACCTTAACAGCCTCTTCTGCCTCTCTCTCTTTGTTATCCGTCGTAACTTGCACTTCATTTTCGACAGTAGTTTCTTGTCTCCGCCTGGACAATAATTTTCGGAGGACTAACATCTTTTCGAGATGTCTTCTCTTTCTACAGTTGGGTGGCACAAGTAAACGCCGTTGTATCTCGTACGTACGTATACAAGTATAGTATCCAGCTCACGATCCGACGCTGACCTTTAGGATAAAGGAGGAGGTCACGTCTAATTTGCATATGAATTTATAATGTAGAAAGTGTTAGGTTACACAAACTTCCCAGTGAAAGTGTTATGTTTCCCACCAAGGTCACGGCATTACCTAAAATAACCCCATCTGTGTCAGTATGCACGCAGGATTAACTGCTACGCTCAAGATGACCGTCGATTTTAATTGAAAGGACATCTGTCAGCGTGTGCTGTCATCCAGGCGTACACACTCAGCAGCAACAGAAACTGTAAACACGGAAATGCCAGCGTACCTATGTATTTTACACCTACGTCAGTACGTGTTTGTTTATCTGTTGAAAATCTCTTGGATATTCTATCCCCAAAATTTCACGCAATGATTATCACCCCGCAACATAGATTTGAAAGGCTTCATATTATACAACAAAATCCGTGCATACAAATTACCATTTATAGCGATTCCTATTATAAGGCGACAGGTATATTCTGTACAAAACAAAAGGCGGGTAAGTAACATGTTGAATACACTTCGCGTGAGAAGTTTGCTATTGCTTCCCTATTCAAGAGGTGGTTGACCTTCTTAGGCTGTGTAAACATGTCTGGTCTGTTGTCCTTTGGTGCAATATTGTAAACATACCTGGATGTACATAATGAGATCGTGTAAACTTTAACCTGAACGGCATCGAGCTAGCCCATGACACCCTATTCAATGGAGTCGTTCTTTGACACCATATTTTGTTTTTAAATCTTTGTTTATTATACGTTAAATTGTATTTCTTAATTTGATCATGGAAGCTGGTGATACTTCCATGATTTGATTTAGCAAATTGAGTTTTTGGGTTTTCATATTTGCTTCTTTTCGACCATCTTCAAGATCTCGTCTCAGTTTCGTCTGCTTTTAGTTTTGTTTTGTATATACTATTCAATCGTATTAACTGCAAGTGTACAATGCCATATATATATATATATATATATATATATATATATATATATATATATATATATATATAACCTGAACGGCATCGAGCTAGCCCATGACACCCTATTCAATGGAGTCGTTCTTTGACACCATATTTTGTTTTTAAAATCTTTGTTTATTATACGTTAAATTGTATTTCTTAATTTGATCATGGAAGCTGGTGATACTTCCATGATTTGATATATATATATATATATATATATATATATATATATATATATATATATATATATATATATATATATTTGATGTAGCTAGCATGATATACATAGTGTGAAATGCTATCAAAAACAGTAGATTAATGACGTTATTTCCTTATCTTAATATAGCTTACGATAAGATTCCGACTAGCTGCATTACCTGTTTTAAATGCACATCTTCAGCAAATGCAGCAGCACTATAAACAAGACAAAACTACAGATAAAAATTGTGAACAAAAATAGCTTTAACGTCAATTAGTGTTATTTTCCGACTTGCTTTGTGGCCATACGAGTTTCTGTATAAGCTTAACACATAGACACTATATGAAATTAACAAAAGTTCAATTGGCGGCAAAACGTTGTAAATAAGCTGACGATACATAGAAGTTCAATGAACTCACCAGTCTAGTAGAGCCGGGTAAGGACACATCAATTACTATGTAATTGAATGAATTTAGTATAGAATACACAGAGAATGGAAAATGTCAGTGTAACATCTCACGCGTTTAATTACTTAGCTAGGAGTAGGCCAACATGATATTCATTTTTCATATGAAAATATCAAATTAATTTTCCTTGGCAAGTGGATATTTTTTTCATTGTCAATTAAAGAATAAAAGGCCACATTTAATATTCACTAAAATCGTGTAGTCGACTACCAGTAAGCTAGAGAGATAAATTAACATATTTATATTTTTAAAAAACGGCATGGTTCCTATTCCCAATCCCAGCAATTTTTTTTTACTTTTGTATGAAGTTCAATGATAATAATAAGTGATCCACAGCATGTAAGTCAGATATTCAAAAACTATAAAACAAAAAAAACAAAAAAAAAACGACCCTCAAAAAATGACAATGTGAACGACGCCGTCAATACTGACTTTATCTGTTTTTTACAGGGTATGTTTTCTTCGGACGGATGACGACGTTTATCCTATTTTACTGTGTGGAATTATTCACTTGCCAAGGAAGATTAATTCAATATTTTCCGTCATGAAAAATACACATATATGCCTTACCAGGCAAGCTACACAGCGCCCCCTATGTCAAAAATACAATTTCTTTCTTCGAGAATAACGACTAGCGTTTCTTTTTCTACATTTTTCCAATCGTGCCATGTGAAGAACGTTTTACATGTATCGTTTATAAGTAAGACACTGCTACAAATTGAATTGTTGAATACTGTCGTGCATTGACATTACATTCTCTTCGGAGAAAGATGAGTTGGTTAATCAATACGATTATGCAACCACGTTAACAAAAAACCGGAAAAAATATTGACCGCAGTATTTCAAATTGATTAGACAGCTTTCCTTCTACTGAGGTGACGCGATCAATATATGATGTTTACGTTACATTAATTCTTGTGTGTTGATTGTTGTTGGCGTGAATACGACATAGTCTGAGGTAAACTGTAGGATTAGGATGATGCAGTCAGACACTAGCCCCGTCTACACGGCACTAAAAATCCTACCTGAGGTAGGATTCAGGATAATTTCAAGCTAGTGTAGACGCAAACGCATCCTGAACCTGTCCTGAAACCGTCCTGACTTAGGATACCTTTGAGAGGTTTCCTTAAACCCTCCTGACTTCGTCCTATGTACTGTCAGGACGGAACGCGCGACATCTACGCTGTAACCTTCCTACGTGTAGACAGAAATCTATCCTACCTCAGGTAGGACTTGGGACTGCCTCAGGTAGGACGACCTACGTGTAGATGGGGCTACTGTTTACTAGACGGAGCCTCGATCTCAAAGATTCGTTGTTGGCTGACGCTTCTATTACGTTGCGTATGATATGATATCATTGCATTGCATTGCACTGTATGACTGTTGTTGTTCACAACGTCAAATCTTTAGTTCGACTAGCAATTCAATCTAATGAATGTAGTAATATCCGATACGTGATTGTATCGTACAGCGCCCTCATTGTCAGGACTTGATGTTTAAGTGAGTTTAGTTTCCGGCACTGATACAACATCCAGCTGTTATTTAGCTATCAGATTTCTCAGTTCAGAGTTTGTATGTTGTATATTTCGTGTATTATAAAAATGAAATAGGGCTATGCAGAGAATTAAAGGTATCAACGTGAGAAGAAAGTATAATTCAAAGAAAATTGATACCATAATCATTGTATCTATCAAGTTATAGGTTTGTTATGTTTACGGAGGGCGAGTCAACATCCGAGAGGAAATACAAAAACAGACATTCCCGGAGGTGAATTATATAAACATATATTGGGATAGGTTTATGTTTTATCGACAAGGCTATCTTTGGAGTTCACTACTACCATGACTGGAGTGAAAATCAAAGTGAATTGTTTTCAAAATGGACTCAGATCATGTCGTTACACGAAGAACACTGTGTAACTTTATGTGGTTCTTGAATATAATGTTACTTTTTAAAGATACACAGTCTGTAAATTTGTGGTTATTGGGTGTTACTATTTTTGGGTATGTCTGAGCGTCAGTACTGTTCTTACCTTACATATTTTGGGGTCACGATATCTCTATTTTGTGTTCATTTAAACATTGTTTTTAGTACAGTAACTCGATCATCACACCACTGCGATGGAGGTGTTTTTTTCAAGGTACATAACATAATTATCGGCATAAAACCTAAAGATTATCCATCTTATTTTAAGATATTCTATATCTTCAAAAGTCTTTCTCAACCTTCAATGGAAACTTATGCGAGAGAACTAGCCTGCTACTGTAAAATGCAGGTGTACCAAGATAATGGCATGTCATTGGAGAAGAATTGAAGTAGTCAGATACAATGTGTGTATGTATGTATGTATGTATGTATGTATGTATGTATGTATGTATGTATGTATGTATGTATGTATGTATGTATGTATGTATGTATGTATGTATGTATGTATGTATGTATGTATGTATGTATGTATGTATGTATGTACGTACGTCTGTGTGTGCGCGCGCGTGTATTGTTGAACATTACGCCATAACCCAGACGTGAAGTATTCGTCAACATGCTATCATCAAATCAATGTTCTGTGGAAAAAAGTACTCCAGACCTGTAATCAGTCTATGAATGACTTGTAAATGAATAAAATACCAATTTCACAAAGCGTTGATTCAAACTGAGCCGCTTGTCAATAGTAGATCCTGAATGGCCTGTTGCTGTTCATTTCTTTGTCATTGATGTACGTGTGCTATGAAAATACTAGTTTCTTTCAATCCGGTTTCAATGTTTCTCAGCAAATTACTAGAAAATAAAAATTCCTCGCCTCGTCATTATATATGTAGTGATATACATATACACTATATCGCCTAAGCTATAAGCTAGTATTAATTTCTTGTCATTGTATAGCCTTTCTCACCGAACTGTCACAAT
Source organism: Glandiceps talaboti (assembly GCF_964340395.1). Classification (NCBI taxonomy): domain Eukaryota; kingdom Metazoa; phylum Hemichordata; class Enteropneusta; family Spengelidae; genus Glandiceps; species Glandiceps talaboti. Next base: position 7,706,068 of record NC_135561.1, read on the forward strand.
TCTGAAACTCCCCCGGCCGACCACACAACTCGTCCGGTCGAAATGTCAAACATCAAAATTTCTCACTTATCTAGATATCTGTTGCAATTTCAACTACAGGTTATACTCAGAGCTAGTCTGGATGCCAACGTGGTTTGTAACTAATTATAAACAGTGGAGGTGTAAATCATGGTAACGATACTGTATATGAATTAGACTAACTCAGAGCATACCATTAGAACACAGTCACTAACTCACTATCACAAATTAAGACAAGTTATTGATCCTATAAGGGACTGGTTCGAAATTTACCTTTATCTAACCTTTGAATAGGCACATACAAATTAACATTGTAACTTCTGGCTATAAAACTAGAAGACATACCAGTATACAATCTTCTTTCAAAGAAACACCATCTTATTGGCGTATAAACATTGCGCATTGTTTTCCAAATATATATCAAATAATCTCCTGGGATTCGAAAGTGTGACGCCGTTATTGAGTGGTCGCTGTGTCCCCCCCAGTCGATTTCAGGAGGAGGGGGGGGGGCAATAGGTGAAGCGTAAGGATGGTGTATTAGTAGCCTACCTGTAGACTTGAACAACTCTCTCTACTACACTATTCAGCTATCCTAACTGACATTTTGATTTTTTGAATTTTCGCTGAACTAATCAAGATGTCAGCCTTAGGATAGTGGAATAGTGCCCTTCAAGTTTGCAGGTAGGCTAATATATTATAATCACGCGTACGTCCATAGACCCTCCACCAACTATGGTACGTCTAAGCATGGATGTATTATCACTAATACATCCATGGTCTAAGTTAATAGCTTTTAAAGGTATTAGGGTATTAAAGGGAGTAGATTTAGACGCTATCATCCTTGTCCGTGATTTAGCTGGAAAGACTAGCAAATAGGGCATGTTTGAACACATAGAATTTTGTCACAAAAGGTGAGGTAATTTGACTGATTGGATAATAAAGGGATAGCTTTCCAATTATAATATTACAAAGTTGACGAATTAAATGAAGCTTAAAGTAGGGTTAGAACAAGACAAAGAGAAAATAAACAACTATTCTAGGTTCGTGTACCGTACCGGTCAAGTGGTTTGGAGGGGGGGGGGGGTTAGGTTCTACATGTACATCTCTTTCTGAGCAACATAAGATTTACAAGCACAACACGCCACTCTAGCTCTAAAACCATTTTTTTTTGTTTACCGCTGTAGTGCCTTAGGGCATTCCCTCACACAATTGCGCAAGAAAAGGATCGGGAACACAACAGCACACTACAGATGAATTAACTGTATGCGATATAGTTGAGTGATCTTTTTTAAAACTCCATTCATCTCTCGTATTGTCTCCAAAATCACTCAACCTAAAGCTTTCTGTAATCGCACCCATTGAAATTGTGGTATTTAGTGTCGTGGTTTTTCTGCCATATGTGAAAGCAAGTTAGCTAGCTGGAATTCCAGGGCGGGCTGGTTCTGATAATGTTTGGTGTACGAAGCGCATGGGTCGGAAGAACTGCCTGCATTCTATCAACGCTTCACCGACTGACACCATTAAAAGGAGAAAGTTCAGAGTTCGCCGCATACGACTATCAACACCAACGTCTGTTTGTCTCGAACAGTTGAGCCCCAGCTTGTGAAACGCCAGGATGTACTAATGCTAGATCATCACTATAACTGGTTTGTTCTGCAGAAAAAAAAGTTTACCATTAGCGCCGTTACAGCGTATGGATTTACTGTGGCCTCCAGACTGGTTTAATTATTACCGATTTCTTTACCTGTGCTTTGCAAGGCAGTGAAATGGAATGCGCTGTTTACTCTCAAAACCCATAAACAGTCAGTTCACGCGATAATACTTTGCTGCGTGTATTTACGACGTACTATAGGTCTACCAGCAATCCCAACGTCACCATTGCTCAGGCTGAAAACCAGGTCGAAGGAAGATGTTACGAAAAGTATTACTTTTATCTCTATATCTGCCAGGTACGTTTTAATCGATATCTTTTTTCCTGCGCAAATATATATTAGCGGACAGGTAATTTACCCTGTGGCTATGCGGCCTCGTCAATAGCCCCGAGAAAGGCCCACTTCGGCGTCCTTTGTTGTTCGACACGCCCGCTGTAAACCGCAGCGTATTATATCAAACATCCCGTAGAGAGACCGTGTAATCCGACTCATTAGATAGAGGTAATTTGTCTACACGTCTCAAGTCAAACTCTGTCTCATTCACGTAGCCCTTTTGTCAGTCAATTCGATACATAGTTTAGCGGAGCCACCACTCGTTTTATGTACACTTGTAGTTTGCACAACGGTGTGTGTGTGTGTGGACTGAAAACATCGATAATCAAACACGAGTACATGCCATGATGTATAGGTGGTGGGTCGAGCCTACGCTGTTGTGTGACAGTGACTATATCCGCATATCACCCCAGGCAGTTTGAATCGTGTAGAATCATGGAATGTGTGTGGAAATCACCGTTCAATAATGTCTGTCTCTCTATATTATTAATATTATACCTACAAAAACACACAGTCTATTTATAATTTTAATAAGTGCATAATGTCCACTAAAACGTGGCCTTTTGTTTTAACATGGCGTTCATATTGTTTGCAACGCAAACAAATTACAATACTTGAAACACTTAAACTCTCTAATGGTTCATGTGGTATGTTCATCGGTTGTATCTACGCAGTATACGTCACAACATTGTTACACGATTTGACTTAGTTTCTTTTCTAAGCAGATAAGTAGTCATAGCTGAAATATGTTAAGAGATAAAACTTGACACACACAACTCTGAATCACTATCATGACGTATAGGCTAGCCTTATAGCAATACAAGGGGTGTGCCTCGTCTATGAAGTGTACGTGTTTATAAAGCAACCACATTTCCCAAACCAGGAAATATCTTGTACGTGTGGTTTCAAAATCTTTCCATTCACTAGAGTAGAATTTTATTAAGTAACATGCCGAAAATACAGTGATTCATTTTTTCAAAATACTATTATGAGTGTTTCCTTTATTGTGAAGTATATAGTTCCTTCCGTTCCATGATACCCTGATACGGCCACCAGTGATGGGGGTAAAATGTCTAACACACCGCCAAGTTTAATGCATACATTGTATTCTCTATATATTACAGTGGATTGCACTCCATTGAACATATATATTACGTTGTGGAAAAGCATGTGATCTCACCATCCCTCAGTTTGGCAATATATGCATACTATTTTGTCAGCTTGTTTTCCATCGTCTGCTTCTCATAAATAAAACCTCTTCCCTTTACCTTCCATAGTCCTGTACTGGCTTATTTCTCTTCTCGTCTGTCTTTCCCAAGCTTCTAGCAGTTTTTATTACTCGGTTGGAATTTCCTACAGACACCAAATGTCTTGGAATAGTCATTGCACCAGGCTAGTTCACCCCAACATACATTCCTCTCATTAACACCAAATTTAGATAACTTGTAATTTCGATTAACAGACTAACCTTGAATATCTACCTATGTCGTCTACATAAACTGTATATGTTGCAAATCCCGCCAATTTTATTTGTTTCTTTTAGTGAAAGTATTCCTGCATGACCAGTGGCGGTATTTTTCAGTTTTTTGTACGATAATCTAAAAGATAACGATAAAACCCAACTCTCCATTACAAGAATCCTAATCTAAACACAGACAATCTAACCTTTCTGCTGTCCAAGCCAAATAGAGTTGTTTCGGTAGATACCTGGGGGCATTGTACTTAATTTGTTTCATCTGTGGCTAGTCGTCGGTGTGAATAAAGTAACTGTTCATGTAATACATGTCCAGAGACTGTAGTATCAAATCTCATCATACGACGACCTTGTTGTAGATCAACAACAACAGTACACAGGCTAGGAGAACAGTCCAGGGCAGCTCAAGGTAGTGTTACATCATTCAGAACAGTTAATCACATGTTACAAAGCGAGTGAACGAGATGGTGTAGAATAATGCTTCAAAAATATAACAACACAACACAACACAACACAACACAACACAACACAACACAACACAACACAACACAACACAACACAACTCGAAACGACACAACACGACACGACACAACACAGCACAGCACATCACATAACAGCACAACACAACACAGCACAGCACAGCACAGCTCACCACAACACAACACAACACAACACAGCACAACACAACACAACACAACACAACACAACACAACACAACACAACACAACACAGCACAGCACAGCTCACCACACAACACCACACAGCACAACACAGCTCACCACAACACAACACAACACAACACAACACAACACAACACAACACAACACAACACAACACAACATATATTATAACAAATAGTACATCACTAAACCGTGACATATCTAATCCAAAGATTAAAAAATAACAGTATAGCTAGCAAAATGAGTTATAAAAACAAAACAAGCGACAAGACACTTAAAATTGAACATTCTATATTGAAAGTAGTACACATGTATACCAAATCAGATTCTGAATTGCAATTAAAGTGTATCGTGATTCTATTGAAACATAATGTCACAGAAGTGGAAAGGGGTCAGGGGTCAGGGGTCAGGGGTCAGGAATATTGGACCCACAATACGTACAATACAAGTGAACTTTTGTCGACCTAATCTAAGTCACTGCACTCTGTACTTTACAAGTAAATGTCTACAGTCAGTGAAAGCTAAAAGTAACACTGAAAACCAGTAAAGTGTTTCTGGAAATCAGTCACCACTAAGGGTTTATCGGCAACAACTAAATATCTAGAATGTCTTGTCACTGTATTACGCCGGTAGTTTCTCCAGGGAGCTGATCAGATTTCACAAAGAACACGAGACCAACTGTTTGATGTATGATCCCGCTTGTGTGGTTGTTTTGATATTCATCATGACCTTTAACCTTCTGACCTTTGAATGAAATTATCTTATACCATTTCTGTGAAGTTCTTGTGCTGCATTAAAAGCATCTAAACTATGTGCGTAATAAATGGAAACGAAAACTTAACTAAACAACGTCTCACATACAATCTTTTCTAAAAATATATCTCCATCATTTCGACAATTATTAAATTATTCCATGAATAATCAATATTTGTATCGATATTTGTTGTCTATTTGCAAGTATGATAGAATATTACAAGCTATTGTTTGTTAATGTGAATGTGTTACATGCGGGCTACATGCAGACAGGCAAGTTTGAAGACAGACAGAAAGACAGGCAAACAGACAGACAGACAGACAGACAGACAGACAGACAGACAGACAGACAGACAGACAGACAGACAGACAGACAGACAGACAGACAGACAGACAGAGACAGACATAAACACACATGTCAGACAGGCAGGCAGATAGACAGGCAGGCAGATAGGTAGGCAGACAGACAGACAGACAGACAGACAGACAGACAGACAGACAGACAATATTAACAGCCAGGCTAGCCAACGAACATACTGACAGAAGGGGATCAACTTTGGAAACTTTGAAAGCACTTAAAGAACTAACACTAGACAAACAAGCGTTGAGAACATATCAATATGAGTCACTATGGACAACCTCAGATCCAACGAGTAATTAGCTTTGACATCGAAGGTTAAAACTTACTTTTTTTCCCTATCAAATGCCCTCATCACTGAGAACGATTATTTACACAGTCGTGTGCCTGTAGATATTTATATCAGTCTCTGTGAGCAGGTTTCTACAAAAACGTTTAGCATGTTAAGCTTGGACATTTAGTCATATGTGCCAGACATGTATATCCTCAAGACATACATTGTATTAAGGTTGCAAGACTTTAGTTCATAAGATACCACCGAAAACTGCTGCATTGTGGGTATAATGACAACGCTTCTCATTTATTCTGACTCATTACATACATGTACATGTAGACTACATACGATATATGTAACACATTGCTATTACTGAAGTCTTAGGAGTCTGGCTCGAATTTAAATCTTTATTCGTATGTGTGCTGAGATTTTAATTACTTCATACGGATTTATCAACGCATTTGGCTTTGCACAGAGGTGTTGAAGTTGATCTATGCAACTATCATAATATTTAAGAGTTATATTTAGTTCATTTACATATTTTACATGAATTTGTAGAGTTCTGGCCAAGCTATGTAATGAAAAAATATCATGATTCAAGTCGTTTTTCGCATGGAATCGAAATATCAGTAAGAAAACTTTCTAAATAATAAACATTCTTTGAGTTTTGTTGTGCTTTTGTCGCTAGGCCTAAGTATTGTGCTCTTATGTCGCTAAGGCTAAATATTGTGGTCTTGTCGCTAAGGCTAAATATTGTGCTCTTGTCGCTAAGGTTGAGTACTGTGCTCTTGTCGCTAAGGTTGAGTACTGTGCTCTTGTCGCTAAGGTTGAGTACTGTGCTCTTGTCGCTAAGGTTGAGTACTGTGCTCTTGTCGCTAAGGCTAAGTATTGTCCTCTTGTTGCTAAACATTGTGCTCTTGTCTCTAAGGCTAAGTATTGTGCTCTAGTTGCTAAGGCTAATTTTTTTACTCTTGAAAAATACGGATAATTTTTAACTTACAAGCTCACTGTGTTTTCCAATTTGTTTATAGGAGTCCCTCGATAGAACAACAAGGTCGTGTCTTTTACAACTACTAAATGTTATAAATTCCACATGTAGACGAAAAAGTATACATTGTATTAAATTATCTGTTTCTTTAGTTGTTAAACTTCAAATAAACTTTAAAGAGACCGACTCTTGCATATGTAATGACTTTCACAGGACTAAAAGCGATAGAGTTATGGAAATAAAAATCGCTCTAATATGTCACTTTTATACTTAATCTGTAGCATTTCACACATCCAAATACACTCACATACTTCCACGTATATGCTATGCTAAGAATTCTAAAAATTGAATACACAGTGCTGTACATATGTAGACTTTGGTAAAACGAGGGACTTACTCATAACAACTGACCGTACAACTAATTTCAAACAATGAAACTCGAGATATATCACGTCTCTGACATTGTATGTAGTGTTGGGTTAACCCCTCTAGGACACGCGAATGTTTTCGCGCCAAACTTGTTAAATTAAATTCGTCTTCATGAATTGTCTGCCAGACTGTTTTCACTTCTCAATTTCATCCACTCTAAATCAAAAAAGTTAATTCTTCATTTTCAATCCTAGCAAAGATTTTCCATTTTGTATAAAACATTTAGCGGAAAGTTTTGGCGTTTAGTCGCACGTCTCTTAGTTTTGGGGTTGAACTAATATGTATATTATATAGACTCAAAACATCAATAAGTAGTTTCTCATTAGAGTGAAGTCTGGCATTGCTGCAATGTTGTGGTGACACGACTGGCGACCCACACAACAATAGCACGGATATGGACCCATCAACCCTAGCCACCTACTTGTGTGTTGGGCCTCACACACATACTTGTGAAGGCGGAACACATTCTGACTGCAACAACACACCGTGACAAAGGCGCTATCGTCAAAATTGAAAGCACTTTGATAAATCGGTTTGGTTAAATACAAAACTTGTGGCTCTGAGAAGTTTGTTTTTGTTTGCATTGAAAAATGTTAACATGAAGGAATGGCTGTCGGATTGCCACTTGATATTTAACTTATACAAACAAACAAACTTCAACAAGGTGCTAACTGACTGTCACGTGATATCTTAGAAGTGGACAAGGTCACAAGTTGATGCATGGGACTTTTTACAGTGACTTTAATTTTAATTATAAGATGACAAACACGGTTGTGGTTGATGACAAAACGACCCATACATACATACATACATACATACACATACATACATACATACATACATACATACATACATACATACATACATACATACATACATACATACATACATACATACATACATAAAGGACAGACTGTTGAGAAAGAGTTTCTTCCTTGTCTGTTGTTAATGAAAGGAATAGGACTAGACCCCCTAACAAATATACAATTATAAATCTAACCACAGTTGATTTCATGGACTATAGTATTTATATATCGTGTACATACAAAAGTCACTGTACTAAAATACGTTTGCCTAGCTAGCTGTACGTCACTGAAAGGAGCAGAACGATTTTGTTTTTTCATTTCTATGGGACAAACCAGTATTGGACCAAAAAATCTATAAATAGTTACATGACACAAAATACCCAAGAAAACCAACACAGTGCTTATTTCTCATGGAAAAGACACTGGTAACAGCTGACACAAAACGGAATGATTGATTACATAATGCTTGCTGAATGACATCTCGTGGTCAAAGAAGTCAAGAAAAGATGTCAAGAAGTGTTCCGGTCACTTGTAACCTAGTCAAAATTATACTAGATGCCAAATATTGATTTCACAAAGTTCAGGACATTATCACATATGGTTGAAATCATCGGACTGAGATTTTTAAAACTCGCCACTCTTGGAATTCAATACTTGTAGAAGGCTTAAGGCGACATGTTCGATATGTATAAACTCTAACGGTACGTACAGCTGTCTGCGAAACTATGTTTATTAGCTTTAAGCTGAGATGATATTTTCATCGTGTTGTAAGTTTAAGTTTGACTATATTATGGAACGAACAATATTCACCGAGCCCAGCTGTTTGATTTAATTAATAAATTCTTTTATTTCTCTTTTCCAGCTGTTTTTGGAACATTGTTAAAAGAAGCCAGTCTATCTCAAGTGAAAGAAGAAAATCTAGAAACGTTGCTACGTCATCACTTTCATATGTCGCGTCGCCATGACGTCAATATTACAGCGAAATACGTAGTTCGAGACTTTGTTAGAGATACGTTTGAAGACTACGGTCTAGAGGTCGTCATGCACAATTTCCCAACCAGAAAAGCAGAGGTATGTACCCTGACATATGTTTATATAAGCAGATAGTTACAGTATATACACCACACACACACTAATCAAGAATGCTGGATATTGAAACGCATTCAGGCAAACTTGGGACACACTCTGTTCCCTATAAGGAGTAATGAAGGGGAACTTTTTGAGAAACAGTATAATGTGTCTGTCTGTCTGTCTGTCTGTCTGTCTGTCTGTCTGTCTGTCTGTCTGTCTGTCTGTCTGTCTGTCTGTCTGTCTGTCTGTCTGTCTGTCTGTCTGTCTGTCAGCCAGCCAGCCTGCGTGCGTGCGTGCGTGCGTGCGTATGTATGTATGTATGTATGTATGTATGTATGTATGTATGTATGTATGTATGTATGTATGTATGTATGTATGTATGTGTAGAGCATGTATACTTATCGACAGATGAGTTCCCTCTTTGTTCTTCAAGAATAAACGAATGATTCGCGAAAAAATGAAAGAAGATGATAAATAAGCAGAAGTAATTACGAAGAATTGTGTAGACAAACACATATGGATAGATTAAATGATGGAAGATGTATTGTGTGCTTGCTGGTACCTCAATAGCTTAGCTGAGTGTGGGTGGGTAGGTTGTGTGGGTGGATGGGTGGGTGGGTGGGTGGTTGGGCGGGCGGGCGAGTGGATAGATGGATGGATGATGGATGGATGGATGGATGAATGAATTAATTAACAATTTTGACATGAACGAAAACATGAACGAACGAACGAACGAATGAATGAATGAATGCAATTGCAAACTATCAAATGAACGAACATGAATGAATGTATGAAATGAATGAATGAATGAATGAATGAATGAATGAATTGGTGGATGATCGATGGAATGGATGGATGGATGAATTTTTGCATGACATGTATGGCTGGAAGATACGAGTTGTGGAAATAGACAACAAAGCACACATACATTGTGTATATAGAAATATGTGATATATCTGGAAATATCATTAGAAGAAATGTCAACAGCTGATATTACATTCGTTGTAAATGTCAAACCGTATTGACGTTTCCAGCTGTACAATATCGGTATCGTCGGAAATAGGTCACGTGATGACAACACACACCATAGTCATTTATCAAATAATACCATCGGTACCATCTACACTTTCAAAGAAAATAATGTAACAACGATTGAATCTTTGCTAAAGTGGACGAAGCCAATTGTAACGACATCTGTTCCTAGAAGAAGTAGTGATAGATGGATACAAGATTGGATTTGAAATATACACGTGTCTTGTCTCGTCATTTTATGAAACCAAAATCATACGTTTTCTGTCGAAGTCCAAATGTTTTCAATTTGGCATTCGGGTATATACCCCTTACCGTAACTGTTCAACGCTATAAACGGCTATCAATGGATTGTGGTAGTCTGTAAGATACAGGCATGCCATGCTGTATTAGCCAAAACACTCATCTGAAGCCTGATAGAGATTAACAACACGACGTATTTTACAGATTATAGATTGCGATAGACACGCTTTGAAGTCAATATAATAGTTTTAACCTTCAGATCTATTAGAGGCTGGACATTCATGAGTTGCATGGTGGCATGGACAATTTTAAACTCAATATTTATTGTAAAAATCACACTAAAAAAGTATGATTCATCTGAGCCCAAATTCGTATTTGGCACTGCATTATCAAAAGTAATTCATAGCAAAAAAAAATTTCCACATGTTTGAGAAAAACAGTTAAATTGTGAAATGACAGATTAGTTTATCAAATGTATGAAAGATAACGAACAGCAAGTCGGTGTCTGTAGACTTACTTCACGCAGCTACATTCGCAATACATTGTAATGAAGATTCGGCAACTTGACCAAGACAGTGTTCTAAAAAGTAAAGAGGGGAAGGAGGGGAGGTAGAAAGAGAAATAATTAGGAGACTTTTAGTCATTTTATTAGGAAAACAGTAATCTAAGCATTAATACGCTTGCCTGTAAACAGAGCGATTCTTCTTTTGGACATCGCTATCGCAAACCCTGCAGTAGAAAATTACCTTGGTCAAAATGGAGAATCTTCATTTCGTCAATTCATGTCTAGTCTACGGTAAAATATACTACTGTAACAGGTTATGGCTATAGAAGTTACTGGGATTTATGACAGTGAAATGGCATGCCATGTATAGAGATGGACTTGCAACGAGTATAATGTTCATTTGTATTATGCCAAACTCAGTAGAACATTGCCTCGGTCAAGATGCTGAATCTTCATTTCAATGCATTGAGTGTGCAGATGAATGAACAACTTGAAGTTAAATCTACAGACACTGACTTGCTGGGAAAAATAACATGCATGATCGAAGAAGTCCTTGAGTAAATCGGAATCTACAACGCAGGAGATATTACATGTAATTGATATAACCCTACGTTGTCGACCCTAATCATAGGAAGGAAATGTAATGTCGGTAAAAGTTTGGTTTCCACCAAATTGTTTATTACTTGGTCAAAGAGTAATAAGAAATTTTAATGAAAATCAAATTCCCGCAGAGCAAATACGCGTGTCTGTAATCCATCATACCGGACCGGTGTGTTGAATTTATGGGAGAATGGAGTGGGGTGTAAATTAAGTAAAGAGGAGGAGGAGGGGGGGGGGGTAGACAGAGAAAGAAATAAGAGACACACTTTTATTCATGTACATATTTCGCACCAACAACGGGAACATGTATGGAGAGAGAGAGAGAGAGAGAGAGAGAGAGAGAGAGAGAGAGAGAGAGAGAGAGAGAGAGAGAGAGAGAGAGAGAGAGAGAGAGAGAGAGAGAGAGAGAGAGAGAGAGAGAGAGAGAGAGAGAGAGAGAGATAGATAGAGAGAGAGAGAGAGAGATAGAGAGAGAGAGAGATAGAGAGACAGAGAGACGAGGGAGACAGACAGACAGACAGACAGACAGACGAGGGAGACAGAGACAGACAGACGAGGGAGACAGACATACAAACAGATAGAGACAGAGTGAGGAAAGACAGACATACAGATATAGACAGACAGACAGACAGACAGACAAACAGACAGACAGACGAGGAAGACAGACATACAGACAGATAGAGACAGTGAGAAAAGACAGACATACAGACAGACATACAGACAAACAGACAGACAGACAGACAGACAGACAGACAGACAGACAGATTGAGATTGGCAAACATGAAGTAAGCCAATATGCATATAGAAAGAGAAAGGAACCGACATACATACACATGGCCTTTGTAAAGGGATACAGATTAAAGTAATGTTGCAGGACAACGAAGAATGTGATCAAACATCCAAACAAGTACATGATTGAATACCATACTGTGTGATCTACTTTCATTTTGTCAGAGGTATTGTACGTTTCTATGGAGTCGGAAATCATGCATCAAATACAATACGTGCCAAACTGAATAAAGCATACATGACATTACCAGGGGGTCGTGACATTCTCTCGTCTTTTTTTCACTCCAGTTCAACGGTACAAACGTAATAGGTATACTAAATGGGAAGCAGTCAAACACGCCGAATGATCGCCTTGTATTACTGGGTGCTCACTATGACACAGCTGACGCCACGCCTGGTTCGTATTTATTGCTAATTAAATTAAAGAATACACATATTATATCTATCACGTATGTTTGATGAAGGGTGAAAGGTCATATTGTGTTAATTTCACCAGGAAATGGAACACGTAAGTCACCTGAAAGTTGACCAGGGTGGAGATCATGTATCGTACACAGTTTTCATAAATACATGATCGAATTTCATAAAAAAAGCAACTCAGTATAGTACAATTAGATGGCAAAAAAGAAAAAAAAAACATGTTGGCTTTAATCGGATAATCCGATTGTTATATACTGACTCTTGATCACAGAACATTGTATACCGTGTATTCTAATACGATTTGTTTACTTGAGTAAATAGCTGTATATCAGATCAAGTTGAAATGAAAACAGTTTTGACAAATACACATGGTTATTATGTAAATACGAGGAGATTTGCGTTTGTATTGCAGGTGTGGACGACAATGGAAGTGGTATGGCGTTGCTATTGGAAACAGCAAGAGTTGTATCATCTCGTTGCCAACCAGACTACACAATTTTATTTGTTGCATTTGATTATACAGAATATACTAGTAAGTTCTACTACATGAAACATTAATGTCTAACTCTAATTTTCATCCGAGGTCGAGGCTTTATGTTTCGGTGTATATACTGAAGACGTGATACGAACAGACCTAACTTTAATAAGTATACGAACTTGTACAGCAATGGCAATATTAAAACAATTTGAAACGTATTTTGGCAAGTTCTCTAAACTGCACACACAGTTACACTACGTACGTACGTACACTTACGTAGTACATACATACATGCATGCATGCATGCATGCATACATACATACATACATACATACATACATACATACATACATACATACATACATACACACACACACACATACATACATACATACACAGACATCCAGTTAACCGTCTAGTCACATATTTGCAAGTTCATTTATTGCCGACTGGTACCAGTTATACATGTACAGTTAGATGCATATAATCAATCGTCTGTGACTATTGACCTCCATTTCATACCAAATGGTGATCATTATATTATCATATTTTTATTTCAGTATCCTGGGCTGGTGATCCGTGTTATTGGGATGTACCATGTGGTAGTCAACGGTTCGTTGATGACTGGTTAATCACCTTTATGGCGGAACGAAATTACCCACAATTCCAAGGGGCTTTAATTGCGGATACACTAATGAATTGGGATAGTAGCGAGAACAGTCAAGCATTACCTGGTGGATTTAATATTGTTAGTAATTATAATGATTTACTTCCTTTTTCGTGTCTGAAGGTTGTGTGATTTTCTGCCAGTGTGACAAAACTTCTACTTGGAATGAACCAAGTAATGTTTTATACGTGTTCCCATCGTCGCCGGTAAGACCACCTGGCCTTCTTACGGCGTCAGTCAGTATTTCACACTCTCAAGCAAGTCAATTCGTCTTTTCTGGTCGTGAGTGCAAGAAAACTTATCATGACCCATGTCGATTCGCTAGAGTGTGGTTGTAAACCGGCGAATCTTGTATTTCCGATCAGTATGTCTATAGTTCATTAATTTTCAGTTACTATTCTGATCAGAAAACTCTTGCAAGCCAGGGTAAAATTGTTCTACCCTCGCAACGAAAAATAATACCTTTGCACGGGGACGTCTGTTAAGCGCTGCCGTAAAGAAGCTAGTGGCTTTATGACGAGGGATCAAAACTGTGTTCCATTTCATAGTAGCTTAAAGTTGTAATGTTCATAGTTTCGACTTATCGAATATTGCATTTAGATATATAGCCAAATCGTATTTCTTTAGTTGTCTCATTCATCAAAGGTCGTTGAGTGGTAAGAACGAACAATAACAACAGTCATAAGGTTTTCTACTAGCTAGTAGGTTATTTATGGCCTTTGAAGTTTTTCGCAAACCAATTCATAACATGCATATTCCTGACAAGCGCTAAGCCTGCAATATAACTAAATCTTATATACACTGAAAACAGAAACATCTATTTTCACCATACAATTATTTCATATTTTGAATATAAAATAAATATTTTTCTCTTTACTTTCATTTTTCAGTTATTTGGTGATCCATATAATAGCATTCAAACAAACGACTTCAGAGGTGACTTTTTATTTCTTTACTCAAGGCCAAGAGATAATATTTTAACAGATACATTTACATGGAGTTACAATGACCAGGTATGCAAATTAAAATAGCTCGCTCACTTCTTTAATCAAGTTGTCAAAATTTGACTCAATGATCACAGGTTATGAAACAGCTTAATCTGTCATGATGATAAACTCATTTTTGTAGCTAAAAACGTTGCACTGCATCAAATGCTCGAAAGTAAATGTTAGCTTTCAACGTGGGTCCTCAGGTCGTCTTCAGGGATTTTTCTCCGGTCATGGCACGATTTTAATCGTCTCTGGAGGTGGTTTAGTGTGACTCTACGACCTCTGTACAGATGGGTCTTTATCATATACTAGAAGCCAATGAATCTAAAACAGATGTCGTCTGACTCGACAAATAACTTGAGTTAAAAACTGTCACATTTTTATTTGTCTCTTTGAAAGTTAGTTCAATTGAAGTAGAATTGTTACATTTTGATCCTTTTTTGGGTATGATACACTTTTAGGTAGTTCACGTAAAGAAAATGTAGCGATATTGTTAGATTTCTGTTGTGTCAGCCGATGAAATGTAGAATGTAAGGTAAATTTTTTTCCAAGTCCGGCGAGTCAGACAACTTTCTGTTTCAGGTGAACTGGCTTCTATCATAGTATCAACTTGAAGCTGGACTGAACTTATGACGTCACCAGACTGATTTGAGAAAACTGAACACCCACTGAGGTTGAAAGCTACTATTTTGATGACGTACACAATCTAAATTTATTCTCAGTTTTGTCTAACTTGATTATTTTTTTTTTCTCAGAGCAACTCATCGTTTCGGTTGGAATCTGTGGTTGTACCGATCACTGGTCAGCCTACAACCAATGATAAACGACTTTACAGAGCACAACTTAGAAGTGATCATCATAATTTTTGGAGATCTAGTTCCGATTTTAATGCAATACAACTCACAGATTCAGGTAAATTATTTGCGCATTGTCAATGGCGACAGGAGACAAAACAAGGAATGAAATTCCAGCTCCATTAGTATGCTCTACATTAATGTAATTTGTACTGCGCATAATAGTATAATTGTTTTCTGCTTGTCTTGAATGTGAGGGCTTCAGTCGGCTGACCCCGAAATCAGTAAACGAATCGGATTAGTTTTGTAAATCTGCAGAGTTCTCTCAAATACCGATAAATGAGCCACAAAGTTGCAAAAGTTGTAGGTTATACTGTCTCGAAACTAAACCACATGGAGGTGTAAATGGTAACGATACTGTACAGGAACTAGACTAGTTTCGTCTGTGAGGGCGGTAGTCTTGACACGTTTCACTTCACTGGTTATAATTAACGCAATATGAAAACCATACAGACTTTTAAACCAATGATTTAATATCATGTCTAGCTACTAATTACGGTTAAACTGTCTGGACAATTTTTGGAAGGTAACAGTTTCGAAGTATTCATTTTCAATGATTATAAAGGTGTCTAATTGTTCTTCTTTTTCTCTCTCCCTTCAGCTAATTTTCGGGGTGATATGCAATTATGCCATCACCGTATGTGTGATAACGTTGGCATCATCTCACAAGTTAAAATTAGTTTCCTAACGAAGATATCAAAAGCAGTTGTAGACACTTTGTTAAATCTTAGTAGTTCGGGAGACGATTGTTACGGTAAGTTGCCATCTTGAAAGTGAATTGCATGACATTTTAGAGGAAGGTATAAATCGTGGAAAAATCTAATTGTGAATTATGACATTGTTGCCCATCGTACCATGGAAATAATTTAATAATCTACTTTTGAAATGCTAAAGTTTATCAAGACGAGTCTCCAAAAATGAAAAACCTAATTGAATTTTTACACTAGCATGAGTTTGTTAAAAGGAACGTTCAAGCTTTCCTGTTACTTCATTTTACCTACAAAAACAAGGGTCGGAATCATCCGACGAACGGTGGCGCTGTTCATTTCAACAACCGAAGTTACATGACTCTAAAAAGGGAAAATACACGTTATTAAATATCCACTTTTGGCAGACGTTTTTTTTATGTAGCATGCTGAATCTAACGTAATATTAAAAAGGTTGACCAATCGCCCGACCCAGTTCACACTGTTTCTTTGATACAGTTCCAACTTCAAAATCAACGTTCACAGCTGACGTCTTTTTCTAAAGTTGATGCATGTATATCCATTGAACGTTTTCGAAAGACAATCGCATATGCTGTGCATGAAAACTATCTGAATAAAATAAGTCTGCATTGTTTTGAAGTTCCAATAATCTTCATTTTGTGTCTTCCGATTTTCACTTCCAATATTCTAGATGAAGGAGACGTTTTTGATGAAACCACAGAAAGTTTTCCATTTCATAGCACAATTTCAGGTATATGTACGTATCTACATACTAAATATCTAGCGACAATCGAACTAATTCTCCAATAGATGATAAAGTACTCTCTAACGTCTTCCATTTTAACCCTAGAGTAGTGTCACAGTAGTGTAGTGTAGTATCTCTCATTACGGTCCGCCCAGATCACGTCATTTCCTCTTTGTCCGCCTACAAGCGAGCCATGTTAACTCCCATGATGCAATGTTGGCATATCATTATTCAACTAAGTGGTACGAATGGAAGACGTCCTTACATGTATGTTACGAGCTGAGCCTGAGTTGGGGACACCACTAATACGACAGTGGGAAGCCACATATCAATATTGCTTTATGTGACCAGTAGTCCCTCGAAAAAAAATGTAGATGGCTTCACTTTTATGACGGTGACAATCAAGCACATCTCAATATTAGGAAAACTACAACTAATAACTTATATGTTTCCAACTTTCTCATTATTCTCTCCTCTAAACTTTGAAAATATCATAGTAGGGTAAAAGCAAGTTTGTTTTCGTGTACATTTCTGATTAAAGTCAAATCACATTTTTCACAGATAAAATCACATTAAGTCCAGGCCTTGGTGTCAATTTTCAGATGTCAGTGTTGTTGTAGCTAGATGTAAATGTGTACAGATGTGTAGTGCGCATGCGGAAGAAGAGAATGTGTTTCTTTCGGAATTGAAAGCGGAAATGGCATTATTTTTCCAGTGATTTGTCTTTCTCTCAATGGACTCCCAGACTTGCCATTTTGTCGTCCTTGTAGAATTCCCATAATTCGTCAAAGACATGATGACAACATACACTTTGTATGTGCAACTTTCCAATTCTGTTAATGTCATCATTTAAAATGTGTGTATAAATACACTGTATCAAAATTGTCAAATGAAAGTGTGCATGAACAACTTTCTTGCACGCACAGTATTATCACGAATGGATTGCAAAAAAAACAAAAACAATTTGCTATCAAAATTATGCTAGACTTCAATGGTAACAGGTTGTCTTGTTCTCAATATGATTAATTAAGCTCATTGCCAAAAGATATTTTCGTCTCTTACGAACAAAAAACTCAAAAAATTCTACACGGTAATCTCGACGCGTATGAGTTATATACAAACTATGCATATCACCAATTTGTGGTATTTAATGTGCAGGATATAGCAGGTCGATATTTGAGACCGAAATACACGAAGAAAAACAGTGCCATTAATTTCGTTACCACTTTGTAATGTAATTAGTAGATATTCACTCACAGCGCAGCGCCTATTTCTCATGCATGCAACTGTTACCGATGAGGGCGCATTGTAATTGTACAAGGGACCGGGAACACGTCACAGCATCTTGGTACATACATATCAACAAACTAAGCGCATGTTATATCGTAAATTCACGCAAAACTGTTTTTCTATATTATTATGCATTGCAGACCCAACAACGGTAAAGCCCGAAGAGACACGTACAACTCGTAAACACACTCCGATTGTTCCAGTAGGTAATTCCGATCCTTCAAAAATTTCCTGTGGAAGGGGTGCCACAACAAATATATCAATAAAATGTATTACCATTGTGATTATTTTGAACAATTTAATTTTAAAGATTTTCAACGACGTAAGGTGACAGACCATAATCCACCTTGATAGTATATAATGTAATGCGCATGTCAGAATTATGATTATTAAGTTGACTTGTCGAGTTCAAGTTTGATATTTCCACTGAGTATTATACTTTCCAGCCTCAAGCCTACGGTGCTAAATTCTCGGGACTTTCCCCAATTTGCGCTCTCCATAGAGTAGTTGCGCTATTTCCCCAAGAAATTACCATTTCTGCCAGTTAACGTTGTTTGGAGGTATTTCGATCTTCGATTTGGACAAAACAAGTTATATCTGAGATAAACGTGTTTGACGAGAAAAAATGTTCAATATGCAAATATACATTCGATCTGTTTCAAAGTAGTCAAAATGAATGGAAAAATTCAGAATACAGGGACTGTAAGCCGTCGTGTTGTTCCGCCCTCACCGGCCAAAAGGTTGCCGATGCATGAGGGCGCCATGTCAGGGCGTACTTTAAAGAGTAAGTCTGAGACAATAAAGCATTCCCCGTCTCGCGGCAGATCTCGCGAGATATGCAAATAACCTAGCAACGGTTGCTACGAGGGTCAAGCTTTGCGGATTGGCCAAGTTGTTTATATGAAAGTCAACGCATTAGTCTGAAAAAATACTATCGTTTGTGACCATCTACAATCGTAAGTCGTCATGGAAGACATTGAAAAATTGAAAGTACACGAACTAAAGAGCATGTTTCGAAAATATGGCGTGTCAACAACAAGTTTAAAAGAAAAATACGTCACGGTGTCACACCATCATTATATTTCCAAACTGACTGTCATTTCTGGGAATACATTGTCAGTGCCAAACGTATGCAGCATACTAGATGGCTATAATATTTCAATCTTGAGAAATGGTAATTAATGACAAGCAAAATCGAGTAGTTTTGATTATTAGTACACATGTACATGGTGGAAACGTTTCCCGTCACCAATTTTCAATAGAAGTATATTAGAATGCAATGCACATGAAGTGTGGCGTAGTACTACACATCCACCGGCCGGCCGTAAGCCCTTATGAACCGTTGACATTTACACTGTTGACAAATAAGCAAAAAGTCTTACACATTTTTAGAGTGCAAATGTCCCGTTTTGGTCCTAGAGTTCAGAATTGAAAAGTTCTAAATTATCATCACAGGTCGGGAAATCATAGTCAGTTCCTGACAATCGTATTACGATTTTACCACATGTTATCTTCATACAATACGTACCAGTCTAGTTCCCGACGACCGTATTCCGATTTTACCCTACCTTAATAAGGTTAATAACTTAGAGTAAAATCGGAATACGGTCGTCAGGAACTAGAATAGGGAATCACCGGCGATGCGTGAAACACGTGTATGTATCAGCCATGTTTATACTTGAGTTCGATGAACACTGATGTTGTAGAACTCATAGTCCAAATTAGTAAAATAAAACGACATAGTATCTCTAAATTTTAATTTTAAATACATATATATAGCCCATTTATAAATTTATATGATAAAATCAAAGACAGTGAAAAAAAATTCTCAACCGTTTTCAAAGTTTTTAGCGGACCCGGACGAATTTAGCCGACGAATTACAGACTAAGAATGACATCATTGCCAACTATTAACAGCACGTTACAGTAAAGTGATCCCGTATGCTTTGTTGTGTTGGTTTTTAGACGACGCTACGCGACGTATAAAAAGTCTATGGAAAAGTTATGACATTGTATCAAAATTTAGACGTTGTTTAAAAATAGGAATACAATATTCGCGACCTGACATGCAAGTTTTCAACCATAGGGCCTGCGATCCTCGACTGGATCCAACTGTAATATTTTCAAGTTCATGTCGAAACTGAATTCAAAGGTAACACTGTGTCAATCTCAACCGCTCTTCATCTGCGCCCAGACGGCCAAAAATCACCGTAACGTCTGACGGCTAGTTATGAAACCCCTGTCGGCGAATTTTACATACGCACATCGTTTTTACAACCATACTTTAAAAGTTTGCTTCCCTTGATTTATCATACCATGGAAGTATACTGCACTGTACGTACGATGACGTCGAGAACAATGGTGTTGCTAAGCGGTTGACACTTCAGCGTGACGTGGTTGCTATGCACTCAATGGTGTCTCCCGCGAGACGGATAATGCCTAATATTAGCTTGGACAGCTTGAAAGCAGTGGCAGTCTGGTGTCACCATGGTAATAACCACTGTACATGTTTCCAGTCTACGTCATGTTAACAGACAAAAAACCATCCATATTGTAGAAGAGACTTTTATAATAGAAGATATTTGTAAACATTGGATATTAAAATAGTTCTGTATTTTCCAGTAATCTTTTTGTGTTTACGACTGTTGTAAGTTTACATTTCACTCAAAATCAAAATTTTGTTTTTGTCATTTTGTTTTATCTTTACAAGAAGACTTTAAATTGAATTGAAACTTGAAAATTGAGTTGTCGACAAAAAGATGACTTGACAATATATATTTACTACGGACGGATGTATATACCTTGACTTGTACCTTGAAAAAAAGTCTTCCCAAATAATGAGCCCAGTCCTAAGTTTAGACAATTTATCCCAACAGTTGACATGCCATTGGCGTCGTGATGTGACGTGTTGACATGCCATTGGCGTCGTGATGTGACATGTTGACATGCCATTAGTGCCTTGATGTGACGTGTTGACATGTCATTGGTGCCGGGATGTGACGTGTTGACATGTCATTGGTGCCGAGATGTGACGTAAGATGTTGTATATTTTATTTAAATGTGTATATATTTATATGACAGATTTCTTTGTATAACTCTTCAAATAAACAGACGAAACGCCAAATTATTTTCAGAATGATAATTTCTTTGTTAATATAGTTCCTAGTGTGTAAGTCATGTCTTGTGTGGTATGTCTTGTTGGGATAACGAAAAGTCATGACGATTTTGAGATGAAAAATGAACGCACAATTATTTATTAATGAGGAATACTCGGCAGAAGCTTACATGTAGCTGATTGACAACATCCTAGCATAGAACCGGAAAATCACCCATTGTAGTTTAGGCTTTATCTTAGATGGTTCTGTTATATAGCCTCACATGCTGAGGATTACATATCCTTATTTATAGTGCATTATGTAAAGGGCCAAAGTGTCCAAAAGTGTCACTAATTAGTGGCATAATATTCTTATTTCTAGACACCAAGCAATATTTTACCTCGTAGACATGCTTAAGCACTTGTGTTTACTAGTCCAGGAGCTGATAAGTAATAATAGTTCCAATTCCCGGTGGTGGCAGTCCCAGACGAAGCGGGTACGCATGCTTGTTAGAAATTTCGCGGAAAAGGGGGTGTTTTTCTATAACGCCTTATGTGTAGTGTTTTTGAATATCACAGAAAATGCGCTTTAGAAAATAAACTTTAACCTTTAAATCTGTTGAGAATAATCGTGCGGTAAGGAGATGATTTTTTTTTAATTATAAAATTCGATCGTTAATTTCATAATAAGCTTATGTACACAAAGCCCAACACGAAGCGGCGTTTTTTATCTGAACTGCAATAAAACGAGATATGAGCAATTTAAATGCTAAAACATCCACCAGTGCCTGTACAAAAATGTCAAGGATCTCATCTAGACGCTCTTCAATATTTCAAATACGTTTTATATTTTAAGTAGATTTATAACCCACAGCTATCAAAAAAGAAGTAAAGTAAACTTAATGTAAATTATGTTGTTTCAATAATACCATATGGTACGAGCAATGTGGGGTGGTTTAGATGATAATGCGGTGTACATGTGAAAATACGAGATGGGTGCTGTGGTAGAACGAATATCATAAGTCATCATAAATGGAGGACTGGTATTAATAGAAAATACATCTCGGCACTGACGTGTCTTGTTCTATTTCCAATACTTACTACCAATCCAGAAAGATTATAGCGTTTCAGTCAGTCGGCTCGTGATATCTCACACAAACGTTTTTTTTTTGTTAGGGATATATCCATTACACACGCACATTAAATATTACACGGTAAACACAAATAAACAGTTTTGCAGTTTTGTGTTTGAATGTGTCTTGTTTAATCCAAAAGGGATGTCGATGTGTGTTCACAGTAAGATAAAATGCATCGTTTGATATGCTTGTGCGTTTTTAGTATCGTATTCTGTTTTAATATGTAATCTGACTGGAACAAACAACGCTGTGTGAGATATAAAAGTCATCGTGCTTGGCGTAAATTGAAACCTCAAACTCTCTCTGATTTGGTAGTACAACGTTGTCTTTTTCACTGGTAAAATCATGGTAGTTGTATGGTCACAGTAACGTACAGCGTACTGTTGAGTGAAGCAATATACATGCAAATCTATCTATTGGCGAAATGTGTGTACATGAATTAATTAGCATAATTAACATTTTAACCAGGCATTTTAATTAATGAATTTCCCCAATTTCAAGGTATTGTTTAAAAACAAGACGACTCAAAGTTATTCCAAATATCATTTATTTTCTCGTAAGTATGGAAGTTATTTTTATTTTTCGACTAGTTTTGGGTGATCAAATGGTACTCATTGGGAGGAGCACATATATACTCAAATAGTATCAACTTAAAATACATGAACTGAAAAGCAGACTACCAAGAACTAACTAGGAAAGCAACGGGTTATTTGATCATAATTAGACAATACTTAACCAAAATAAGTTAGAAGCTGTTTAAACGACTATTAGTTTGAATATCTGACTAACTACCCCCCCCCCCCCATTCCCCCCGAAGACTTGGTTTGCTAGCTAGATATTAACAGACTAGTAAGCGGTAATATCTAATAGTTCTTCAGACTTTTGGTTCCACCTAGCTGAAGTATAAAATTGTATTTATACCTCTAAAAACCAATAACTATGTATTAGATTTGACATAGGCTTATATCTGAAATCCCATGAACAGTATGAACTATAATATAAATTGAACATGACTATGGCATAACATTATATTTTCATTTTACTTTTAATATGTTACAACCCGACAACTGCCTAACATGTTAGGCCAAATAAAAAAACTTGTTTGGTTCCGGTTACCCCACCCTACCTAGTTTTTTACGCCGACCCCAAACTTTTTTTTTTACGTATTCGAGAAATAAAAAAGAAAATCGCGAAAATTGTGTGAAGTCTCGCAAGAAATAGTGGATGCGGGAACTGACATCAACTGAAAAAGATATTTCTTCCAATCTGTAATGGCTGTACATCTGATGAGAAGAAGCCAATAACACAGAGACCACATGGAAAACAATGGAAAAAACATAACTACCTGAACTAGACACTCACACAAGAAAAAAAAATTAAAAAATTGAATAAAAAATCTACCGACCCCACCTATTCTGAAATTGAATGTAATCGGAACCACACAATTTTTTTTACGCCTTATAGTTTCACATTTTTTTCTGTACAGGCCTTACAGACACCATCATCCGATACCGACCAATGACCCCATTTCTTTGCACGATGTTCTTTTTGATCATTTCCTCTGATATAATTATTCAGAATTACTATAGGATGGGTTCGTTCTCGCATCTCTTCATGTGTATACCACTCTCCACAAACAAAATGTTCAACGGGTAACCATTGGATGTTCACTGGGTGTTTATCGATTATTTTGCCGAGTAGGAGTTGTTCCTCGCCCGTCAGACCGATAAACTTGTCATTTTCTGATTCGTCATACTTATCCATTATATCGCCAAGTTCTTCAGTTAGTTTATTCCATACATACTGTGTTTCCGACGTTGGAGTAAGGAAAATAAAACCACCGTTAATTGTACTAACTGGCTTAGAACATGTATTGTGCATCACGATCAAATCTGTATTACTGTACCTCTGAAAGTATTTGGTTGGGTTATCAAACCATATAGCATCGGATTCAGTCTCAAAAACTGACATACCCTCTTTAAGGAGTTCGTTGATAACACTCACCCGATACAATCCATATCTGAAATAGTCAACGTATCCATGGGCCATAGAATCGGTAGAACCAAACATTTCAAGTACAACATTTAGTTCTGGTTTCCAATTTGTCACACGCTGAAATGTTTCCATATCACTTACTATGAACAGAGTCATCGGAAGTATGCCAAGACACTCAACATTACAAATCCAACTCTTTGTGATATTAAGATATCCCAAGTTAAAAAATTGCGTGATTACAACACCATACTGCTTGTACAATAACTTAGCTTTAGTAGTTGTATTTGTGTAACGATTTGTATCGACATTAGGCTTCGCCGTTACTCTTCTTTGACTCGTTACATTGACCACAGATGGGGACTTCACCGTTGTACCTTTTCTTGTATGAACAACAGAGTCTCCTGGTATTTTTGCGTATTTTATCGTGCCAACTGGTGCAGCCGGTTGTTTTTTTGGTATTGATTCACCAAAGCTGATAGTAAGACTGGAACCATGGAACTTCACAACATAATTAATGATGGGCAAAACACACAAAGACACTAGCACTATCAGTGCTACTCGCTGTCGGTTGTTGTGCTTAACCATTCTGATTGTGTGGATAGTACTCAATTTTATGTACAGCTATGTCTGTATGTACTGCAAAGAAAGGGGGATGTGTTGATGTTATTATATTTACATGCAACTTACTACCTACAAATACAAACAGGTCTACGGAACATTAGTTTAAAAAAAATACATATTGCCACATGTCTCGACCTATAGCGATGTACACGTGTACATCAATATT
>NC_135561.1:7736231-7783731 GCF_964340395.1 Glandiceps talaboti
AGACACTTACTAAATGTACTATAATATAATGTAAATGTTAAATGTAGCCAGTGTGTGTGTGTGTGTGTGTGTGTGTATGTATGTATGTATGTATGTATGTATGTATGTATGTATGTATGTATGTATGTATGTATGTATGTATGTATGTATGTATGTATGTATGTGTCTGTCTGTCTGTCTGTCTGTCTGTCTGTCTGTCTGTCTGTCTGTCTGTCTGTCTGTCTGTCTGTCTGTCTGTCTATCTGTCTGTCTGTCTGTCTGGCTGTCTGGCTACCTAACTACCTAGGTGTGCGCGTTTGTGAATGTTTGCTGATTGACTTGCCAATCTATAGATAGTTTGAACACATATATGTTTTTCTATTTTTTTCTCTCTCTTTGCACCACGACTTGCACCCTGACAATTGCAGGTTTCCTCTGTACTGAAGATCAGTACGCCCGTGGAAATTATGGTCTTTGGGATCAGTTAGAAGCTTTGAAATGGGTGCAGGAAAATATCAAATACTTTGGAGGCAACAATAAACGAGTTACAATATTTGGTGGTGGCACTGGTGGCGCTAGTGTTGGACTGCTTATACTAAGTCCATACAGTGAAGGTATGACGTCACAGTGAGCTACAAATCTCACATAGATCATATTTTTGAATATCGTGAAATAAGTGGTTCCAGTTACCCGACTCCACGTCTAGTTTTTCCCCACCGACTCTAAACTTCTTCTTTTTTAACGTATTCGAGAAAAAAATTAATAAAATCACGTAAATTGTGAAGTCTCGCGAGAAAAAAGTGTATGCGGAAACTGACATCAACTTGAAAAGACAACATAAAACTGTTCTTCCAATCTGATGAAAAGAAACCGATAACACAAAGATCATATGGAAAACAAAGGAAAACATAACTACCTGAACTAGACACTCACACATGAAAAAAAAATCAAAACAAAAAATCTACATACCCATCTATTCTAAAATTAAGCGTAATTGGAACCATTCAATTTTTGTAGGCCTCAGTGGGTATCTTCTATAATCATGATACTAAGTACTAGTATATCACAGCTGACCAACAGGTGACATATTGTTCTAGGATCCAGAAATAATTGTCCATTATGAATACTTCAAATGATAACTTCAGCGCTAGGTGGCGTACTTCAAGTTTTTCCATAGTGTATGTACGTGACACAAAGAGACAATTATAAACAGTCCATATTTGGATTTCTGGTACTTAAAGTATTTGGATTTTATACTTGCAGGTTTATTCAAACGAGCAATTCTTCAGAGTGGAACAGCCGTTTCACCGTTCGCTGTTATACCTGCTAGTTACAGTCCAAACGTGTTTGCTAAGCAACTAGGGGCATACTATAATTGTCCGGTCACTTACTCTTCCTACGAATTGGTCAACTGTCTCAGATCTCTGCCCTTTTCAAGCATATATACTGTGCCACTCGCGGTAAGTATTTTCTAGCAAAAACACTGTTGCAGATATAGCTTTTAAACAGAAAGACTTGTCGTTGTGGGCGCTCTTCTACTTAGGATTCAGAATTTACTGATAAGAGAGAGATGATTTGGTATTGCGGTTCTACTTGCAATGTAAATGTCTGTCTGTCTGTCTGTTGTCCGTCTGACGGTCTGTCTGTCTGTCTGTCTGTCTGTCTGTCTGTCTGTCTGTCTGTCGATCATACCACTTAGAGTTTTTTGTCATACATTGAAAAGTGTCCCAGGTTTACGAAGCGATTGCAATAATAATAGTATAGCGTAAAATTTTTTCTAGTTTATGAAATAATCTACATCGTACCATTTTAAGTTCGTTGCAGTCATCGTAAAGTGTTTCCTCTCCTACATACAACACTGCTGTGAAACAGAATGAATAAATGTAATCTTGCTATGCTATTACTTACCGGTATAATTTTACCATCGTAGGGGGCGCCAGACACCGGTCCCTGGGCACCAGTAGTTGATGGACCGGGAAGTGGGAGATTTCTACATGCATATCCTTTGGATTTACTAAAGGATGGATTCTTTCGGGAAGTTGATATCATAAATGGTGTCGTCAAGGATGAAAAATCACATGAATTATGTAAGTGAATGATGTGCCTATATACAAAAGAAAGAAATTAAGTTTTAGAAAAAAATAAGAAAACAAAAATATGATAAACCTCTTTCAATTAGGCTTGCTGGTCCAAGACTTCGCTGGTTTTCATAATTATTGTAATGTGTATGGCTTTATTATCAAGATATGGGATTAAAACCAGAACTCAATTAACATATCAGGTCACAGCTAGAACAATTCAGGCATTTGAAAATAGGCTTGATCAACTATGGAAGGATCAACCCTTTAGATTTTTGGCTTTTACGGAGAATAAACCTACTCCTAGAAAGAACCAAATAGAGCTGACATTAAATGCCCAGCAAGGCCTCAGTACAGTCAGAAGAGAACCTGTAAGTACCTGTAAGTATATATACAAAGTTTTGACTACATACCATGATCCAATACCGTACTAGAATATTACAATAGTAACCAGTTGACCTGAAACAATGTCGTCTGGCCTGTCTCGACAAATATCTTAAACGACGGTCTGTTTCAGGTTAGCTGACTTCTATTGTAATTAGAATGTTTTATATATGTATGGTAGAATTATAACAATGGTGTGTAAATCATTAATTTCAATCGAGGAAAAAGACATACCACTACTTGATCATCTTAAATATGTTCCTTATTCTCTTACACAGTGGATATTCCAGGCGTACAATATGGAGTCCAACCGGATTACTTTGTACAGGGTGTACGCAGTGAAGTGGAAAGTCGATACTATTATGGAGCTGATGTCTTAGCAAATGTATCATTATACGAGTATACCAACTGGAGTGCTCCAATGGATCCGCTGTCTATTCGACAGGAATATATAGACGTAAGTGGTCAGTTACTTTCAGGGGTTAAAGTTCAAGACAGGGTGTTTTATTAGTTTTGTATGAAAAAATTTACGCACGTTTTTCTACAAACTATAAACGTCCTTTATGGTCGTAAAGTTAATATAAACTCTGATCTGCCACTAGAAATGTAAAATTTAATTTGTATTTAGTTGCTAGAGTATTTTATTTCTTACATGTGTCATTAATTAAATGTGACTAGCGAGAACTGTGTTTGGAAGGCTTCACCAAACTAGAATTCTTGATGTAAACATCTTTCTTTACTATCAAATAAATGACAGTAGAACTCCACAGCGATAGATATACCCTACACTTTTTTTTATAGCTGCCCCTTTAAAAGAAGCCCGACTTGTTTCAAACACAGAAAACATACGTGGGAAGAAGCAAAATTCTTTCTCATCACGATTTCGTAATAAAATTGTCTGATGAGACAACCAACAACACGTCATCACACCATGACAGAAACCTATGTAGCACACATAACACTGCTACTGCAATTAACTGAAATAAATCACTCTAGACTGTAGATATCAGTTCGAAGCGAAGACGTGTGTACTTTTGAAATTATCACAAGATACAAAAGTCGAGTTTATCATGTTGTGTCATGAAGCACTGAGTTATTCATCTACTTACCAGCTCAAATTATTTAATATGTTGAAGTCAGTTTTACGAAGCTCGTGTGTGTGTGTGTGTGGGGTGGGGGGTGGGGGGGTGGGTGGGTGGGTGGGTGGGTGTAAAGTTTTAGGTGTGCTAGCTTGTCTAGAAATGTTTCGCATATTCTTTTACAAATATTAGACACGTGATCATCACCCCCTCCCCGGCAATCACCCCCACCGACACAGCACCCTATAATTCAATCTTTGTGATTTCGTCAACAGTTGCTAACCGACAGGGACTATGTAGCACCTATGATACAAACCAATCGCTACCACGCCCGATCAGAAGGCAATGTATTCATGTACACATTCAATCACCGTGCGAATCGATCCATGTTCCCGGCCTGGATGGGTAAGAAATAGTCAGACAACTAATAATAGAAAATTATTTTCTATGTGGTTAGCTGAGTGTAAACCCGTGCCATAGTGCGCTGCATACCTAGGCACATTTCGTTGCTTCTGATAGGGAGGAGTGCATTACATCAAATTGTCGTAAAACCACATACCTCGTTACGGCACCGTCCGCGCCAGACACACTTATCGCTATTGTTCGTGACTGCACCTGGAAGGCCCAACATAGCATAGACGTGATTGACAGCAAAGCACTGTGATTTCATTAATTGCTTCTCCACTCATCATATTCATTTCTTGGGCATGAGTATTTTATCTTTAATATCACGGTGTAACGACATTCTATTACAATAGTGTTTACACTATTACTAATAAATTGTGCTTGAAAACATGCAAACACTTGAAGTTAATCGGATCATATAGCGTGGACGTTTAGTATGTGACATTTTCGTAACTAGTATTATTAATATTTCATTTTTAGTTATGCCTCTAATTTAGAAATTACCCCATCGAAGATTTTAAAATGACAACACTAAAATACATGTTCAGGAATGTGAATATAGCCACACAGCGAGAAGTGTGTGACCTTTTGCATAGAAATCGAAAGTACGACTCAGCCTAGAATTCTTTAGTGTTCCGAGTATCACTCCAATAACACCATTGTCATTCAACTGTAGACAACCAAGTTGTCCAGCTTTACCACATCACAACAAACTTTTGACACACAGTTAAAATATCTTTAGAGACAGTTTGAACAACGGCTCACAGCCTCTCCCCTCCCCCCCCACCTCCGAATAAACTTCACTTGCTCGGGAATATCTATTTAGTCCGGAGGACGGGTCCCATAGAAGTAGTTCACAACACTTCTCCATTGATGTCTTACCAGCATCACTTTTTCAAGTTCAGCAATAGTTATCCCGAGTTCAGAGACAAGTAGTGTCGAGTACGTCAGCTTTGAACTTCCTGGCTTCCTCCTTCTATGCTTTGGTTGCCAAGTAACCAGATCCTCGACTACTTCTTTGCTTCTGTAACAATGACCGGCATATTGGACCCGTCTTCGGCTGATCGTCTCTGAGATCTTTGGTGTTTCCATTTGCAAGTCTTTATTTGTCATATGTTGTGACCAAGAAATGTTGAGTTGTTCGGGATTAATATGTTATGCGGAATATCCGGAATATCCCGGATGTAACTGAAGCAATGACTCGATGGTATGTGCTTATTTAGGAATGTAAAATTCAATAGTAAAGGGTTGTATGCATATATGAAAATGGAGAACAGCCAAGGTTTTAATTGTGGAGTAATGTTTGCCTACATGTAGCCTCGAAGGACTAGTGCTACCAATATATTTGCTATCTTAACTGATGATTTTGATTTTGAGTGTCGCTCATAATCAAAATTTCAGGACAGCAAATAGTGTAGTAGCGCTAGTCTTTCGAGCCTCCAGGATCATTCAACACACTCACTGAGTTTGGTATTCCAAGTAAATTGCTTGTTAATAATTTGAAATTTTCGAACCAATACAATCAGAAATGTTAGTGGTTTCTAAAAAGTCTAGGAAAACAAATAGAGGAATAGTAAAATGTACTCTTGTTTCAATGGTCACGGTGATAGCAGTGTAAATACGTCACATCTTGTATGGACAGGAGGTTCAATTTTTGAACATATCGTTCTAACTACGTGTATAGGCATATGTTCTCTAGTAATTTTAGCCTGAATAAGCTTATCATCTTTCGAGGTCGTGCCAATAATACTTTTAAAATAACTGCCTAGATTTGACATGTAGGCATCCAAGGTGACCTTGGCAGAATATTATTACTCATGATTCTTCTAAAATATCTAGAACATTTTAGTTTTTGAAGTTCAAGTGCTCTTGACACTGAAATCTTTAAACCTACCACTTTACATACTGTTTCAACAGGAAGGATTGATTGATTCACAGACTGTGTAGATAATTTTAGCGAAGTAAAACTCTGACCTACAAACATCATGACTAGCTTAACTGTAATGACACCATTCCCATGACCTTTAACGTGACGAAGTTCAAGGCACTAAAAATAGTTGCATCAATGACCTCTGCAGTTGGCATAAGAAATCATGGTCGGGTCCATAAACATAATATGGAAGCCACAGTGGTCTCAGTCTACAGGAGAGATTGACTACCGTGTCTTCAGAGTCTCTTGTGATACTCGGAAAAAAGAGAACTAGATTCATGACAAGGTTCCTATTGACTTGTTTACAGTCACTGTTATTTGTCATGTGCACTGCTGGGAGAAAAGGTACATTATTCATAAATGAAAAACGTGGCAAGTTTTCAGTTGAATTCTATTAGATATTTTTCCCCGTTTCATCCATAACAAGTCTAAATCTGTGATACATGTCTTACCACACTCTCGTATATATACTACGTGTGGAATGTGTTGAAGGTCCTGGCATTTCCTTCACCTTGTCTCAGTAAAGACGATAACCCTCTGTAACCTTTACATAAGACTATCATTTAGCATCCACAGAAACAATTTGATCGTGACTTCAGCTATTAAAACCCATGATTGTGTAAAAAGAACCATAATAGATGTATCAGGTTTACAGGCAAGATATTTGATATGTAGTGAGTCACTGCGGAATTGCACGGCCAACGCGATTATGATCAATCACGGCCATAAAGAAGTGTTCCTCGTGCCAAGTGGACGGATCATGTCATATATTTTAGGACAGGAAAACAACAAAACGTCCTGGGGGTACAGTAGCTAAGTACCACAAGTAGACAACATAGACGAGTCAAATTGATGACGATTTATATTACCCTTCTTGGCTCTCTCATCCTATAAAACAGTATGGTACATGATACGACAGCAGGAAAGCAAGCTAAGATAGACACAACCTAAAACCTTTGTTGCCAACGTATTGATTTTAACTTTGAAGAAAGTACCAGTGGCCATATGGATGAGAACTGAATATTTATTTTGGATCTTTGATTATTTAATAAAATTAATTTACCATGCTTACATACTTGCCAAAATAATGTGAAACAACATATACTAAATCTGTAACTCAATAAATTGCAGAAGATTAAAATGTCAAAATTGTTTGTTATTATACGTTATTGTTTTATCTTGTTAATGTAACTGAGTTACAAACAAAGACTTAATAATCTGTGTTGTTTCAAGCAGGAAGATATGGCAAAGTTGTTTCATTATTTAAAAATTCAAAACACATGCCTAGGTGTCATCCGTATGGACATTTTCTGTAAGAACACTCACAGTAGGGTGGCATCTCTGATAGCAAGTTTTCCACAAGTGACTGCACATTCAACCTCATTCTCATTTACACTATCTTGATTACAGATTGGTTGTATCCACACAACCAAGGCAATGTAATGTTATCTACCAGTACTTCTATGTGTAATTAATCTAACACATGCAACAACAAAAACAACACGCTGTGAATATCTTTTGATAGTTTGTCTCTAGCTTGATTTCCATAGTGGTATCTCAGACCAAAGTGTAACTAAATGGGTACACGGACTCGCCCATCACCAAGGCAGTACAACCATTGACAGACAATCTGTGACAAACAAGGAAAGTAAACAACTGAATTGGATTAATTGCAATTTGCACAGCGTGTTGTAAGTACAGAGACAATTGTTACATTCCATCATTTGATAAGAACAGTTTTATGGCCTTATAACAGAATAGTTCACACTCACACAATAATTTCAAGTTGCCCAGCATTTCATGTACATACAAAGAGGCCATAAAACTGTTCTGATGAAGCCACTCCTTTGTCTCTATACTTCAAACAGGCTGTGCCAAATTTTATTACTCCAATTTAGCAGTCTACTTTCCCTGTTTGGAACACATCCCGCTTGTAAATGCATGCCTGTCGCCGGTTGTAATTTACACATCGTCTCGTGATGTTTAGTAACAGACCGGGAATTATTAACCAAACTTCCCGGGGGCAGTATCATATAATACAGCAATCATTTTAATGATGTCCGCTAATATTATAATAAGTTGTTGGCACTGGTCCGAAAAGACGCCATGGTACGGCATAGTACGTATGTGATGTATGTTACTGGTGTAGACTTGTACATCATGAAAGCGTGGTATTTTTATTCCACCTCGTGATCTTTTGATAGGAACAAATAACTAGATAGATGGATGGATGGATGGATGGATGGATGGATAGATAGATAGATGGATAGATAGATAGATAGACAGACAGATAGATAGATAGATAGATAGATAGATAGATAGATAGATAGATAGATAGATGGATGGATGGATGCGTGGATAGATAGATAGATAGGTAGGTAGGTAGATAGATAGACAGACAGACAGACAGACAGACAGACAGACAGACAGACAGACAGACAGACAGACAGACAGACCGACGGACCGACCGACGAACGGACGGACGGACGGACGGACAGACAGACAGACAGACAGACAGACAGACAGACAGACAGACAGACAGACAGACAGACAGACAGACAGATCGTCACATTCACGAAGATGAACCCAGACTGACTTTGATTGTCATTTTGTTCAACATAGGTGTTCCGCATGGCAGTGAAGTACCCTATGTCTTTGGTGAGCCGTTCAACACAGCTTTCAAAACACAGAACTGGACTAATACTGACCGTGCGATGAGTGATCGTATTATGACAATGTGGGCCAACTTTGCCAAATATGGGTATGTTTAGTTCTAAGATTACATTTGGTTGTTATTTATTTTCTGTGTGTATAAAGAAACTATCAAAGGTGTCACCGGCATTGGCTACGATGTGGCCATCGATGGTTTTATATAACCAATAAAACTTAGTTTGACAAACTTATTTTGTTGTAGAGACTGAAGTAGCTAAGTAGTTGACTTGATTGAGAATACATGTATCCAAAATGATAATGTCTTACAGGTTGTATTCTTCAGTAAAGTAAAGTAAAATTATTTTCTTAAAAATCGGAACTTCTGTCAACTATGGACGATATTATTTTCAAAACTCTTTGTGGAACGACAGACACTATTTGAGGAAAAGGAAACGATTTGAACGATTTTAGATATAACACACTATGGTTTTGAGTGTTCCAATTCATAATCAGAATTATGAACCACGTGATGCAAAATACTATGGGAACCTGTCTACACATATTAAAGGGGCACATGCTGACTTTAAACATTCTTTGACTCATTTTTGCTGTGTACATAAAATGTATACTCGCAGTATCCTACTTACTGAAACATACTTAACCATGACTTGCAATTGATTAAACCACAGACAAAACTCAAACCTGGCATTAAGAGATAACTTATAAACAATCCAATGACGTAATTTATCATACGTATCAAAAATGACGATGAAATCCCTACTATGCGATCAACTGATCTAACAATGTCAGTAATGTCATAGAAAGTATGCATTGGCATTAATATTATTTACACTAGAATGGTTTATTCAATTCAGATTTTATGAAAGTATTTCATTTGAGTAAAAAAGCTTATTAGATACTCAGCTTGAGTCCTTTTACAAAAAAAATGTAATATTAAAACTGCTATATTCCTATTTATGCAGAAATCCGACTCCAGTGCCAGGATCTGTTCACGAACCTCCCAAATACCAGGAGCCAGCCTACCCAGCACAACCATGGGACTACGTCGATATAGAATGGTTTCCTTATATTACTCAGTATAACGAATCTTATTTGCATATCCATTTAAATTCAACCTCGATAGAGAAAGAGTACAGAAACAGGAAATCAGCGTTCTGGAATGTCATGATGCCAAATCTCGTTCCCGCCTCAACTGCCGTCATAAAACAGCCTGATTACTATTGGTCATCCAGCTCCGCTCTTGCGATTAGTCGATTTAGCAGTGTTTGTTTGTTGTGTTCGATTCTTTATCTACTCACCTAAATTAATAATAAGGCAATCATGGGAGAGGTAAAAGCAGATAGAAAGAGACTCTTTAAGCTTATGGATTTTATTTTTATCTTTAAAGTTTGTCATTTTTATTAACATTTATGAGAGACATCGATCCATCATGTTGACAATTTTTTTACGTTTGACCGCAGCAGCTTGAACCAGTAGTCTGACATGATAAGGCTCATATATTTTGCATAATGGCTGACGATAAAGTGACATCAATGGTATTATTACTTCTTAGCTTCAATTAGGACACCGTATAATCATAATCAGAGGTTCAAGACTGCAATTAGGGCTGAGTAACTTTTAACCTTTTAGCAATGTATTTTGTTTCAGCTGTTATCCACACTAATTGTGAATGGTAATATACCAGATTTAGTTATATGTCAGAAAACTTTAAATTTAGCATTGAATTGTCTCGCCAAAATCCTTGTCTGAGGTATCTTATTAGTAATCACCAACACGCACAGTTTGCGAAGAAGCCACTGACAAAGAAAATACATCTTCCTTGTCTGTGGTTTAACATACACACTCCAAACCTGTCTATACTTTAATTATGCAAACATTTAAAAAAAAATGTTTCTCTCCGACATGACTTCAAAAAATGTGTAGGTAGGCAGGATTTTTTTTTTCAATTTTTTTTTTTGGGGGGGAGGGGGGAATTGCTTCGACTCAGACAAAATACTCATTGGTCACAGTACTTCCAGTGATAGTTTGATGAGATTGAAAAGAAGTAAATGATCAATTATAAATGAAGTACTAGGTGAACACTATGTAGACTCTACTGCATAAATTCAGCTCACATTTTTGAGATTTCTCTGGAATTGGATTTTGATAAAGAACTGACTAAAGATACTTTGGCAATGAAATTTACACAGAAATAGAAGTAAATTCGCACCATTTCACCTGTTTTTAATGTGCAAAAAAAAATGTTTAGGGTAGGCGGCTTAAACCGTGGGGTTGGTCGCGGATTACAGGAAACTCATTTTTACTTGGTCTTAGGCGGTGCTTAACGAGTCAAAAGCAAATTATCAAAAAGCGAATTCCTTTGTAGTGTATGCATGGTTAGTGTATTCTATTGCTATTTACATTCAGTTGCATTTGTGTGTAAAGATGGATGTAGTCTTTCAGTGTTTATTTTTCGTCGCTTTTGGAATTTAAAGTGTTCAGCAAAGTGCTAAGACGCTACTGAGTTATTCTAATGATGATAACCAAGAAGCTGTAAATATAGTATTTTTGGACCAAACCCGGTCATACTTCACACAATAAAGAACATATATGACGTGATCAGTTATATTGATGAATTGTGTATAATACTATATGACTAAATATAGATATGATAGAGGCATGATATGCTTATTTCTGTGTTATCTGTAAAACGTATCTTTCCATTAGCACTTGATTTCTACGAGTTTAATTTATAGTATTTAGTTCTATATTTGTGAGCCTCTGCTAGACCTCGGATGTTCTTCCGATAGAATACGACACACGACCGAACATTGCTATCGATGATGGAACAAGCCCTCACTGCGAACTTCGTTCGCTTATAGTATCGAAAGAAAGCCCGAACGTCTAGCATCAAGACTAACTGTGTTATTGCAAGAAAGTTACTTTTTTATTCTGAATATACGTACCATTAATTCATAATTTATTTTTTTTCTTCAATTTTTTTTTCTTCTTCAAAAATCTGACGTTGATCGATCGTTTTTCGGTGAGGGAAAACTAATCATCGGTTATAGTCAATTTACCTTCTGCTGTCATGGTTTATTTTTGGTGACACTATCAAATAAGGTCTGTGGTTCAAGTAGATTTTCAAAATTATCTCAAAATGTTATATAAATGTCAAGGGCATATAACGTAGATGTTTTGAGTAGTCTAAATCCTTTATGTCTCACTGCAGTCAGTAGATATATATCTTTAAAATTTTATAGCCTATAGCTTGAGGTTCCACTTTCAATATGGCGATGATAAGGTGATGAAAGATGTGGGAGTGGTTTGTGACAGTGGTGTAATTTTTTTGCGACTCTAGATAGAAATAAACTAATAATCATTTTACAGACGTTTTCGCATTGATTTCATTTTTAAAAAAAAGTTTTTATTCTTATTCTTTATTTTTCTTGAAACTTTGTAGAATTCGATAAGAGCTAACCTAGTATCTATACGCGCTACGATCAGAGAGAGAGAGAGAGAGAGAGAGAGAGAGAGAGAGAGAGAGAGAGAGAGAGAGAGAGAGAGAGAGAGAGAGAGAGAGAGAGAGAGAGAGAGAGAGAGAGAGAGAGATCCTATAAAACGACTACACGTATTATACTTTATAGTAACTATACTAGATATTAGTGCGATTTCTTTCCAACTTGGAGCCATTTATAGGACCCATCTCACTTTTGTTCAGAACCAGCTTTTTCTCTGGCTTTACCCGTCAAATCCCTCACATTTGAAGTTTAATCGTGTAATGATTTGAACTGAGCATATAGTTTCTTGTTCCTTCACCGGTTGTGTAAATACTTATCGGTCAGGGGCAAGATGAATTGGCTAGTCAAACTATCTATAATGTACATAAAGATGTGTGGCTGTCACGCTAACTAAAAACGGACTCCGTTAAATTTACTCTTGGACTGTAATCAGACACTGCACTGTGCTGATAAACACAATATCACTGTCAAGGATATTAGTATGACAAGAATTCAGGCATGTAACACTCGTACAAAATATTTCACCAACGCTTAACATTAGAGGATTAAAGTGTTTTGTTGAACTGAAGTGTTAGCTGTTACTTGCCTTTATTTCAGTATGTATGTCATCTTTATTTGCTTTGTTTTGTGTATTTTTGTTGTGGTAGGGCGGGGGGTGGGGGTAGGGGAATGGGTGGGTGTTCATGTTTATGTGAAGGGTAACTTGTTTTATTTAGTCAACCTTAGCCCATTGCAAACACCATACACATTCACTGGAAATAGTCCGAAGTTAGTATAGTCAGGACAGGGTTTCCTTTTTTGATTTTCGACGAGAATCCACAGAAGTGGGAAAAAAATAAAGTATAATTTGAAAACAATTTTAGTATATTTGAAGAGGGAAACATTTAAAAGTAATAGTAGGGGAGGAAAAAATGGGGAAAAAATCATTGCCGAAACCCGGGACAGTTCTCCGAACTCGTGCGAGTTCGCCGGTTTTGAACCAGGGACCTTTAGATCTTCAGTCTAACGCTCTCCCAACTGAGCTATTTCGGCTGATGAAGTAAAATGGTCTGTGTAGCGTCATCATTTTTAAATACGAAAATATCCCTTCTGGCAATGATTCCATTATCGTCACTTGCTTTTCTTCTTCTTTGCGCTTAATTGTGCACTGTTGTATGTATTTCATTAGCCGTATGGATGACGAACTTAATTCGTTTAAGTGCTGCTTCAATAACCTTTGACCTTTGCGAATAAACCAATGGTATCGAGAAGTGCGTGAATACATAATTAGATAACCCGGAAGTAAGTGGCCTGCTTGAGGCGAACGACCTTGCCTAGCCTGCGACTAGACGCGGCGGGGCGCTTCATATTATTGCCATATGTCGACTAGAAGTGAATGGATCGTAGCACGATGCGTACCCTAGTAGTATTTCTGGTACTTGTCTCATTTATCTTCAGTTCGAGTCATGGAGCAAAGAAGAAGAAGAGGGAGGTCGAAATCGAGATTGTGGTACGTGCGACTCACTTTTAATGATTGTTACACTGTCTTGACGTACTTGTTTCCAGCGGAGTTACTACCCAAAACTTTTTTGAATCATCACTCATGATGGTTGAAGTTGGTGCGGTAGGCATGAATGTACGATATTCCGTGCACAACATTTGTTGATTACTTTACATGCAAAGTTTAAGTCATCCCATTCGTCGTCGTCAACGAGAAATATTTAACACGATGTAGAAGTTTATTTAGGTTTCTCGTTTTAAAAGTTGACATTCTACACGAAACTAATTTTTCTGATATTACATATGGAAAGGCGGTTAAATTCAATATGTCCAAATCAATTGTACATTTTACTGAAGTAGAAATATTGTATCGCCGTTTCCAAAAAATTGTAACATGTACATGGTCTCCCATAGTACCAATATGTTTGAAAAGAAAAACTTCACGCAGAATGAAAAAAAAGTTATGTTCGAATGTGTGAAAAGGTGAACCTCAAATTTGTTCATGTGTTGTTAATACATTCGTAGAAGAGGAGGGAGTCCCTAGGGCATAGGGGTAGATGGGTTAGGGGTGAACGTTTTGATCTTTATCCTCGACTTCAATAGTGACGTATTGAACTTCATGCTCCCTTGCCACGCGTCAGTGCAAACTTGTCAGCAAAGTTTACACTGCCTTTCTGCATGTTAAAGCATGACAAAGTGGGAATAACGACGAAGATGATAACAATTTATACAGCTGCCTTTTTCCCACACACTTCCCTGGCGGATACCCAAGATCCACTCCGGTGCTAGTTCATGGTGATGACTATACTGAAATAATAAATACATGAATGTTTAGCTAGGTTATATAGTGTCTGTCACGAATGTAATGTTTTTGGCTAGAACAAACTATTATAGCAAAACACATGGTATAGCCTATATAGGCTCAGTTTTGATAGGAGCCAACACATTGACTACCAGTCGAGTCCATATTGTTTTAAGGATAGACAAATTAAATGACTTGATCACTCAAACATGAACGCTATAAATTTTTCATATTGTTTGTGAACTTTATGCAGCTTTGGGAACAGTTTTGGGGTCTGGGTTAGGGTGATGGGGGTGGTGATGGGGATGGGGGAGTGTAAATAGTAAAAGGTGTAGCAATAGAAATGAGACAATTTGTGTAACTTGGCGATGATAACCTTGGCCTAAATTATAATTGGTGATTAAAGCCACAGGGGGTAGAGCAAAAATTACTGAAACTATGCAGACTGTCCTGTCCTGACATGACTCCATACAGATCATGGTCAACCACATGGCAAATCAATTAACACTGAACACCCTGTGTTGAACCCAGCACTGTTGATGGATTGAACACACCAAATTGTCATTTCCTAACAGATAAAATTTCAAAGTACACTATACACTCCTGAATACTAAAACATTTCTGATGGCGTTTTGAATTAAGTGTATCTCTTTCCATGTTCAATTTATCACTTGATTCTTTCACTACCCTACTCAAACATATTAGATCCCTTTTTTTGACCATATACTTTCAAATTTGTTTCTGTAAAAAAAAAGAAATCTGTTGGAAATAAAGTATCCCATACCATATGGTAAAACCTTAGTCTTTTGATACAGTAAGCGTGAATAAATCTAAAGATATGATTGGAAAAAAAACTCAACAGTAAACCTTACCATATGGTATTAGTGAAATAGACATACAATATTATTCCTGGGCAATATAGTAAACCATCTATCTGACTGGTAGTCACATATTCCCTATTTTTTTTGTATTCAAAATTATGAGTGACCTAAGGGGCCTTGTCACTATGAGTGGATAGACAAGTAGTAGTAAAACCCTTAGGCCATGTATATTTTACACCTGAGTGAAGAAAAATATTGGGAAATGATGAAATGATAGATTTATTCTCAGACATGATTTATGTAAAGTAAGGAAACATTTGGATCATTTTGGAACATTTTGACTCATATTTCAAGCACCTCAGAACCAATGATAGATGAGTTGTCATGATGTACGGTATAAAACTATGTTTGAATGTAGTCAACCTGGCTTGCATGCAGATTAATCAAACATATCATTTTCATATCTTGTTGATAAAGCACTCAAAATACTGTAGGGAAATGTGTCCTTTTATCAACACCTTCAAGCATATGTTTCCATGTTTGCAGACTTT
Source organism: Glandiceps talaboti (assembly GCF_964340395.1). Taxonomy (NCBI): domain Eukaryota; kingdom Metazoa; phylum Hemichordata; class Enteropneusta; family Spengelidae; genus Glandiceps; species Glandiceps talaboti. The sequence goes on from NC_135561.1 coordinate 7,751,913, forward strand.
TCTTGAGCCAAGACTACATATTAAGTATGAATTTCCCCTTGAGCTGTGCATCGTTGTCTGACAGGCTTGTTTAGTATTTGCTAAAACCTAGTCTCCTAGAATTGATTGGTCATGAATTAAGCCCAATCCTAAGGGATTACAGTAGCACTGACAGTGAAGAGTTTTACCACGTGGCGTCATCTTTGCTGTATTCACGTCTGTAATGTTGTTGTTTGCAAAGACTCAAAATTTTTTCAAACATCCAAACTCGTTATCAACTCACTGTCATTGTTATTGCCATGATGAATCAAAAAGTCATTTTTATTGCCATGATGAATCACAAGTCATTTTCATTGCAATGAACATTTTAAATGATATGTTTGGACTTAAACTTGACTTTGTTATATATTGAAGTAAAACAAATTCTAGGGGGGAGTAAAGTCTGTATATTTTTTCCCCTGAATATTTATTTTGGTAGAAATTAAGTAGAGCCCCTGATATATATGATATAGAACCTAAAAACAAATACAGAGTTCAATATTTACATACAAAGTGTGTTTGAAGACATTTATGATAAATATACAGTCTCATGGGATCATGAATCAATTAGGTAATGAGACCATTTTTCATTTTCGGCCAGTATTTCACTTTAGGAATTAGATTAATTAAAGAGAAGGTTGTCATGTATGGATATTTTAGTAAAGGGATTAGTTAGCCTAATGTCTGTTTGTATTCCAAGCAGCAAGATTATATGTTTCATTTGTGGACTGCAAACATTACATGTAGTCTACCAATTAGTGTGAATTTACAGTCTGATGTATTCTCGGTGACGACACAATTTTCATTTGTGGAAAATTTCATTTTTGTAGTTTCGGAATTAGTATAACATAAAAGTCTATGTATTAGTCACAATACATTGGCAGGATTCCCATCCAAGCTGTCATTGCCACTGGCTATTTTATTATGTATATAAAAAAAAGTCCATAGAGTGTATACGATAAATCTATGAGAACATGGAACCTCTACAATTTGATTTTCTCTGACCAATTTCGTTTTTGCCAGACTGAAATAATTCCAGCCATTAGATGATTAATTTGCATAATCTCATTAGATGATGAATACTTTATTAAGAATGATTCAAGCTTGCAGAAGCTTTTTCAATAATGAATTAAACATTTGATTATTTTTACCCAGGGTTTAACATCTCTGAGTTATTGGCATGCAGTAAGTTGTAATGTCGTTAAAATATCAAAATGAATGATAGGAATAGATATTAGATTTGAGTCCTGTCTTTTTTTTTTTCGACAAGCACTCCATTTTCAGCAGTAAGTTCATATAGATTGAGTATGCAAGTTGTACTGTCAATACCAAAATGTAATAAGTGATTGGTATAAAATTTGAATCATTTGTTTTTTCCAACAAGCATTTCAGCAAATATATAAAAATTTGACATCCATATGTGTTTCCCCCAAAAGTATTTCACTTGAACAATACTTCTGAGTTTAATGTGAGTTATGCTGTCTGTGTGTTGTTGCTAAAATATCAAAATGGTTGGCAAAAATAGGTATAAAATTTGACATCCATTTAGTTTTTCCAACAAGCCTTTCAGAATTCTTCACATTAAATTTAGTATGAGAGTTGTGTTGTCTGCATAATTGTTAAAATGCTAAAATGAATAATAATGAGTCGATTTAAAATTTGACTCGTCTATTTTTTCCAACCAGCATTTCAGCAATATTTCATGTTTCAGTTTGCTATTTGAGTTGCACTGTCATGAAATTACCAAAATGAATTATATGAAAGGGGGTTAAATTTCATTTCTATTTTTATTGCAACCAGCATTTCTACAATACTTGGTATAAATTTAGTGTGAACATTGCACTGGAAATGAATAATATGAATGGTTTTAATATTCAGCATGTTGTTTTGTCTGTTCAGCAAGCATTTCAGCAATTCACATTAATTTGACAGTATGCGAGTTGTACTCTCCTTAAAATACCAAAATGAATCATATGAATAAATATAAAATATGACTATATGTTTTTGTCAACTACAATTTCAACAATACTTCAATTAAATTTTAATAGTATGTGAGTGTATGTTGTCATTAAAATATCAACAAAAGGGGCGAAATCAATAGTTCAATGTAGGATAAAAAACTAAATTCTTATAAAACTTACTCGGCCTCAGACCACCCTCCTCCACCCCTCTAAATAAATTGGCGAAAATTGAAAATTGCTTCAAACTGCAAAATCAATTTCAAATCAGTATGTAGTAGTATGTAGTGCCATTGTGTAGTGAGTAAAAAATAGTTCTTTTACTGCCACTTTACTTTATTTTTGTGCCATGCAATTACTATAGTGAAAATTCTTCCATTTCTCAATTAAAGAAATATATTGTATTTTAGGGGTACAAAACATCCATTAAAAGTAAAATCAATTTTTTTAGGATGAGAACTAAAATGACTCAACCCCCCCCCCCCCCAAGTAAAAGAATTTAGTTTTTTATCCTACATTGAACTATTGATCTCACCCCTAAGTGATATGATTAGATATACAAGTTGACTCATTTTTTTTTGCAACTAGTAAGTCAGCAGTACATCACATTAAAGGGGCACAAGCTGACTGTATGTTTTGGTGCATAAGTTTTCCTACATAATTAAAACAGGTTCTCGCAGTATCTGCTAACTAAACCATACTTACCCATCCATTGCAATTGACAGAACTCAAATCTGGTATTAGATAGATTAGCTTATAAATGATCCGATGACATAATTTATTATACATATAAGAAATGTTGAGGAAATTCTTACCATGTAATCAACTGTGTGTCTTTAACAATACTAGAAGACAATTGTAATGTCAAAGAATGCATGCAACTGTGTTAACATTAATAAAGGTTTTATCCAGGTATTTTCCACTTGAATAAAAAGCTTATAAACTCGTCTTATGCCAGACTTTAACATCGATTATGTAAATTGCAATGGAGCAAAATTGACAGAGCAGAGAGAATACAAACAGCTGGCAGGAGATATGTTTATCGATGAAATACTCTTGAAGCCACCATTTTTCTGCACCTACTTGATACATAAATGTATAATCCATGATAACACGTCACAAATAATTCATAACTGTCAAGAATCTAATATGCATCACTGAGTTTTAATAGACAGAAATTCCAATAACTTTCCTTTAAGAGACAATTTTGAATTGAACTGTTTTATTAAAATTCATAACATGATGTTGTAAATATTTCATGTGTAAAGTTAGAATGACAGTTTGAGAGGACTTATAAAGGGAGTATGTGGTAATTTGTTTCATGCAAATCTAAAAAAAATAACAAATTCATCGTTGCACCAAACTCGATATGTTATTGGACATATAGTTATGAAAATTTCAAATGTATAAATGTGGACAAACTAATTATAACTTAGAAGGAAAAGTCTAGAAATGTAATTGACAGATCTTGAAAATATGAAATTAACAAAATATTTTTCAAAATTATGTCATAATTGAATGTATTGAATATATTAAAACCATGTTTGGTAATTTTAGATTCTAATTAATATGTTTATCTATGTATTCAAATATTTGTCTTTATATTTAAACAGTCTTTGTTATTAATAACTTGAAACTCATATATGTAATTATCAAAATAAATGATCAAAACACTGATTATAAAGTTCAAACTATATGTAGATGCAATATTTTACTATGATACCATTAGGATCCCCTCAACTATGTATAAATCAAAACTGACATGACTTGCCTATCCAAAGTAAATTGTAATTATCCATTTAAGATTTTCTTATCTTGATTTCTGTTCAAATGTAACGACATAAAACAGGCTAGTGAATGTAAAGTACTTTTGTACACTAAGCGTTCTTGATAGATGAGACAGTCTAAAATCACAAAACAGGAGTCAAAATGCTATCATTGTTGAATCTACAAATGAATTACAGTACATGGTACAGTCTCAGTTACTGATATCCCATTAATTATCAGCCGAATTTTGTCACTGTACAAGAAATACATATACTTAAATAAATCAACAGCGAAACTTAACAAAAATCAACTTAAGTCAAGTGATAAGGATGGTTGAATAAAATGCAGTAAAAGGACAGTAAATGGGATTGTCGTGCTGCATTATTTCCAAACGTTTTGGTTTCACAAACTTAATGATATTTTAAATATGGGCACTTCATAGAACATTTTTTAGCCTGTGGACTAATATTAGGATATGTTTCTTGAACAAAAGTGACGTACCATCAAATTCCATTAAGTTACAGACTGTACATGCATTTACAATTTTGAGAGGTATATGCATAATGTAAATTAACAATATACATGTATGATCAGGTCTTGCTCAATCTGAGATAAAAGGTACAAGAAAACTGTACATTTAAAAAGTGATGTCACATATTTTATTAAGACAACTCCCAACATGTTTTAAAATTATATTAAAATATAACATAATATTATTATAGATATTCACAAGGACTGTATTATTATTTCTGGTATATAATATTATGTAATTCTGTTTATAATACTCATATGACATTAAGTCATCACCCAGACTGACATTAAAAGGTCAGAAAAATATAATCCACAAATGTGACTCAAACTTAAAGAGGTTAAATAGATCAGAATCCATACAATGTTTCAATTCTTCACATATTGTGTGCTTTACCTATATGTATTCCTGCCTAGCTTTAAATCAGTGTTGCAGCCAGCCTTTTGAAAGAGTGGGACATAGTGTCCCGAGACTTTCATTTTTGTGGGTCATTATCAATTTGTTGGGCACATAAAAAAAGTGCCAATGGCATTGTAGCACAACTGTACAGCCTTTACAAATATTTACCCATAACAGTATCCATGCTAGATATTTGCAGTTGCCTATCCAACCCTGTTGTTATCTATACAATATACGCAATCATGTGGCTGTTGTTATAGGCGTGGGTCATGTTGCTAAACATATTTGCATACAATTTTAGTGTGGGTCATCTATGACCCGTCACTTCCAAAATTGTGGGTCAGGTCCAAATAATGTGTGTCAAATGACCCAAAAACCCCCTCTGGCTGCAACACTGTTTAAATGATTCATTGAGTGGAAAGAGTCGATTTCTGACACTGGAATGTCCTTCTTCACAAAATCTGACAACCGGAATTTCCTCAAAACATGCAGGAAATTAAAACCATCATGTATAGGGTTTCTGAAAGTATTTCATTCTCATAAATTCTTTTGGTACATATATTAGTTACAGTTTGAACTAGCATGACAGTGAATTAGATATCAGAGATGTGATTATTTGTATGACTGCATGTAGAGCTATATGCTATTATTACATTTATTTGCTTGCACTGACACGCTTGCATAAAAATGGTATTTGTATTGCATTATAACATTGAAAACATGATTGCATACCTGCATGCAAATGATATGTAAATAAGGGTGCAATCATTTGTTGTACATGAAAGCGAATAGTAGCACAGTATCATATTAATGGAAATTTACTGTTTCGAATGAACATTTATATGTCATAATATCATAACTAGGCAAAGCCCATAAGCTCGCACAGGGTAGATTCATTTGTAACTGGCTGCCTCATGATGATATTGTAGATAGCGGCCTCCATGAGAAGTATGCGCATAGTATGTAGAATGCGCATGCGTAGTCGTTGCGCCACAATACATCCTTGGGTACAACCACCCCAAAAAAGTCGCATATTATATAAGACGCGCATGCATATTTGTCATTGAACCGCTACGCAGCTGCTTCACGGCCACTGTGCGAGCTAATAACAAAACCAAATGCCTCGTGAGTTCCAGTGTGAATACTTGCACTCGTACTTGCAGTGTTTTCTGCTACATGTTCACTCGCTACGCTTGTGAAAGTACGGCTGCAGAGAACACTACACCTGAGCATGCCACACTAGCACTCCCTCGTGCCTCATGTGTTCCTGTCATATTATGAAATGGTACTTATATTTTTTATTTCTGTGTAATTCATTTGTTTAATTAGTCATGTGACTATTATAATGACAACAAGGTTAAATGTGTTCAAACAAAAAATGTGGAATTAATACCCTGGTTGTTCATGACAACGCATGTCTATCATTGGTGCTTGAAATTTCAAAATTGCTATTCCTGTTCCTGATGTTTACAGGTGTAAAATTATACTCCCGATATCTTTCCTTATTATTTCATTTTCCTTTGCTGAAAGAAGACATATATTGGGGAATAATATCTTGCAATATGTAACAGGACCATGGACCTTTAAGTCATTAATCATTTCCATGGTCCTCACCAGGATAACACGTACCCTTTTTGTTGATTACATCCTAAATATGTGGATTTATTGTGCACTTTTATTTATTGTTTATGTGCTTTCGGAACAAAGTCAAATTCAAGTAGTATATTTATTCTTTACTTTCTGGTGGAACAAAGTGAAATTCAAATAGTATATTTATTGTTTACTTTCGGGTTGAACAAAGTGAAATTCAAATAGTATATTTATTGTTTACTTTCTGGTGGAACAAAGTGAAAATTCAAATGGTATTGTTTACTTTCTGGTGGAAAAAAGTGAAAATTCAAATAGTATATTTATTTGTTTACTTTCAGGTGGAACAAAGTGAAAGTTCAAAAAGTAGAAGTCAGTCACTGAACTATTTGTTCTGGAAGTATTCCCCAATGAGAGGTCAAAAACTGATACACGCCAAACTAAAAATAAGATAACCGCATATAGTATTACTATGCTACATGTGGCAGTTATGTATATCATAACAAAGTGCAGCCTTGCCCCTAGAATTACCCCACTAGAAGTATGCAGTGCACCTCTAGACAATAAATTTAGTGTGATAAATGAGAAATACCCCCAAGAATATTACTAATTAGTTTAATGAGCCATAGTTAACTGACAAAACAAATGTATCTTTTGAATGGATAATCAGTTATTCAAGCAGAGGAGATAATTGCTCAGTAGAGATGAACTGAAAGGCAGGCCCAGATGAGACAAACAATCATTCTCCATATATTTTTGTAGGAAGTATCTTTTGATTGGTAACAGAGGTGGGATTTGATTGATGGTATGTACATAGTTGTGAGGGGAAAGATAAATCAGGAGAGCTGTGAAGTAGTTTGACTCCTAAGATCTGGGGTGTCATGGCTTGTGAGGAAATATGAGAGAGTCTCATCATGGGTCATTAGAGTAAAATGTAGGTCAAACGTTTAATGGCAAATGAGATTTAGAAATGCTTCAGGCATGCATATAATATTTCACTTGAATCTTACTGTAACCATAGAAACATATATAATATTGTAACATATTATAACACTGCTCTGTGCTTGCAGTGATCCCATGAACAGGCAAATGACATCTGCCCCACATATATACACACTTGCTCTAAAGTACTAAATAAAAAGAACAGTAACAGCCATAAATAGTAGATTGAGTTACAGGTTTGTTGAGAACACAAACAAAAAAATTGTGTCATCGCACCATTTTAGACAAACTGTCCTGACCAGAAACCATTCTTTTTTGGGGCTTTAATTAACATAATAAATTTATTGAAAAATAAAAACCCTACATCTTACTTACAATTGCACACATTGAAAGGTTTATCCATGAATCTGGTATTATTTATATCAAAATCTAAGGTCAAACAAACAGAAGTACAATTTTAAGAGACAGGGTTATAAAATATCAATGTTTATACCATTATGATCGGTAACAGATACTCAAATTGACAGTCATAACCATGCAGCATATTCTTTTAATGACTTTCCAGACAGTGATAACATTTCATTGAGTAAACACAAGCTATCCATGACCTTAGAGTGTTAGTCAAGAACACGTTTAGTACTATAATGTTTCAGTTTTGGTGTTTTATAGCGTTGTGTGTCTCTGTACTTTTCGAAGGTTACGGAGACACAATTATGACGTGCCAGTTTATTGAAAGCTGCTAACTTTTTGTATTTTTTATTTATTTTCTAGACAGAGTCAGATGATTGTTCTGAATTTGCTGAAGATGGAGACACTTTGACAGTTGCCTACACAGTAAGTTATGGATTTTGTTAAAATGATATTTCAAAAAATGAAATATTAAAAAGTGATATATTTCAACATACCATGTAAATCTGTCTATGGTCCCAAGCCAAGTTCTCTTAATAAGATCGGGAAAAAATAATTGTGTGTTTCCAATATAGGGTAGGTAGGTGGCATTTTATCTTATTGTATTGTATCTTTTTAATTATTTACGTTTTTATTTCTAAAAAATATTGCTTCAACCAAATAAGACACAAAATGTCGGTCAGAATACCCCTTCTGTGATAGTTTGATGAAATATGGACAGACAACGCTGGGGAAAGAAAACAGACGAAAAAAATGTTTAGGGTTAGAGGCTAAACTAGGGTCCGTTGGGTTAGATCGAAAACACATGTTTTCACAACAGAACTGTGAGTCTTATTTTATAGCAGAGGTTTGCAATGTTACTTCAGATCTGCTTCTACCAATTTACTTACATTTAATATGTCTCTTAATTAGTTATGCAGAAATCAAATAGTGATGTTATACAGGACAATGTTATTCAAAATATTGTAAATATTACAATATTATGAATGGTAATATAGTCTAGAAGGTAGCGTTGAATCACACGATTCAGAGCCATGGATATATAACCCTCTAGGCTAATGTTAAGATGATATATTGGTTAAGCTGATAGATTACTGGTTTGGTATGATAATTAACCCCAGTAAAGCGATTTGATGTGTGTTACACTCATTTAATTATTCTTATCATGTCTAACATATAGCACTTTCAATTGCATTAGTCTTAAGCTTTAGTATGTGGCCCTTCTAATGTATACAGTTAATTTGAAAACAATGTTGCCAGCTGTGAATAGCTGACTAATTACAGTGTTTATCAGGTAGACTAGTATCACAAGTGTAATTACAATATATATTTAGCTCTCCAGGAGATCTGATGAGACACCTTCACCTTAGTTTCTTAATGGACATCATTTCTTGACAGATTAATTACATAGTTAACAGAACCAGGTTTAGCAACTGAAACAGAACTTTTAAGTTTAACAATGTTTTTGCTAAGGGGGTGCAGTGGTAAGTAGGTCTACCAGGGTTCCCAAGTCATTTTCACTGGATTCCCAAACATAATTACCGTACATGTACTTTGTATGCTGGGACACACTGACACCATTTCTAACCCTTCTCTTTTACCAGGATTCACCAACCTAGGCAGAAACACTGTTTTACACCTGACACCATGCTTTAAGTGATTTAGACATTTAGTGAAAACCCTAATACTTGGAAGTTTCAAATATAACATTTTGTGAGATACCAAATAATGGCAAATTGAAGGAATTTTCCCCCTGTAAATGTGATAGAACAAACACATGTATGATTGTCACAATTTGGTTTTCAAAAATCACCATACTGAACTTCTCAATTGGCTCTTTCATAAGTTTAAAGTTTTCACTAAAAGTAATACAAATCACAATTTTATTTTAGGTGACATATGTTTTTAAGATTACTTTCATTTATCTTATGAAATTTCATCTCCATTGCAACTCAAATAGCTTTTTGTATTGTATTGCTTATTTTCATCAATGTATGAATATTAAACGTACACTGTACAGACACTGTACCATACTGAAGCCTTGAAGGATGTAACAACTAGCTCTAATACACAGAGTTAATAATGCATACAGGCAACATATGAAGAAAATTTGATGTTGAAACTTCAGTTTGACCATCGTCATAAACCACAGCCTCTTTTACAGCACCGTTTAAGATGCGCCAGCAATAATCATTATTTCACAGTATATGTCACAGAAGAAATAAGGGCGCTGTTTTGTGAGAATGGGTTTGACGTGTATGCTGTATGTCTGAGTAATGTCCATGGGAAAATGCATCTGCAGCTGGTTTTCCTAAATACCAAAAATAATTCAGATTTCACTGTAATAATAAAAGAATACATCAAAGTCTCACATATAAGTTGATTATGCTAGCTAGTACATTGGTGTTCAAGCCTGATCTGTATACAAGATGGCAGTACTTCATCACAGCTTAGACTATGTAATGGATCATTCTGACATTGCCTGCCATTCTCATCAAATGGAGTCATTTGCTGTGTGTTAACCTCAATAAGAAAAACAATTACGTGTCTTTTGAAAGTAGTGGTGCATATCTTTGCAGGAGGCATTAAAGTAGATGGCCTCTCCTCTCCTGCTTAGCTTCACATACAACTCTACATTTTCTCTGTTTAACATCTGCAACAGTTAAACCTACAATGTACTTTTCCCTCCAAAGTTATGGAATATGGCACATTGAATTTGCATATTGCATATGTTTTGTGAATTATATATATCAGTGATAATACTTGCACACTTGTGCTCATATACTAGTGGTATTTGCACTGCAGCGAAATACTGAAAATATTGTTGCATACCTACATGTAAATGATATGCAAATGAGGGTAAGATTATTTGCTGTATCCAAGAGTGTGTGATTGCATGGTGTAATTTTAATGTAAATTTGCTGTTTTGGATAAACATGTGTAATAATAACAGAAGCCCATGCCTCGTGAGTTCCAGTGTGGCTACTTACATATTTACACTCCTACACTTCACTCACTATGCTCATGAAAGTAAAGCTGCAGAGAACACTGTAAGCCCTCATACAAATACCCCAAGTACACCACACTTGCATGGGGTTCTGTCATAATCAGTGTGGACAAGGGAGAAGGAAAAATTAAGATAAGAAAGAAAGTTATCACTGGAGAGTGATTACAAGAATCAGTTATCGCTGCAAAAAGAAAAAATTCTTAAACATAAAAAATTTATGTGAATTGTATGTTGATAAGAGCAATGAAAGGCTAACATTATTTTACATGAATGCACAGGGCAGTGACTGAAAGAAATCAAAGATAACTGATAAGGGAACTACAAGAGTCAATATTTTTTATTATTCAGAACTTTACCTTTTTAGGTTAATAGTAAACATGTAGGGAATATGCCAGCAGACAATTGGTAGTCTCTGTAATTCAAACCTAGGCGATAAGGGAGCCGAGGATGTCAAAATGTTTTATCCAAAGAGTTCTCATATTAGCCCTTGACAGGAAATGTGAGACTATAGTAACTAACAGTGTTTATCTCTGTTGAAAATTGAGATGTATATTGACAGTATTATCCATTCCCTACTGCACCTGAAACACAAGTTGTATTCATCCAAGCATCTCAAACAGTTAAATAATTAACTAATAAGGAACTAAGTAATCGTTTTACTTTTGTTTAATGAACTAGACAAAATCCCATCTGGTTTGATTGTCAGTAAGGCTCACACCTGCTGTACATGCATGGCTTAATTGATTCGATGATATAATGTTCACATACATACGCACATGTGCGTAAACACGCACACACACACACAAAACAAAAACAAAACATATGCGTACAGACATTTTATTGTTCAGAATAGGAAAATTCATTCTGAAATAACGAAATTGGATAATGCCGTAAAAGAGGCTGTGGTTTATACAATACAAGGGAATATACAATACAAGGGAGCAATTTATTACATCATTTTTCTATTATACCTTGGATGGAAATTATTAAGGGAATTATCAGCTACACTCAAGCAAGCAATTAGTTCAATTGTTAATTATAAGTTTCTAAAAGTTGAAAATATCAGGTAATGAAAACTGAGTTAACGTTTAGTGATCACTATACTTACACACTGGATTGATGAAACCAAATCTACTTGGAGTAGCATTTTAAATCCCTAATACACTAGCTATACGCTGTCTTTTCCATTTGTCAGATAAAGGAATCAGCTTTGTACTGACAGTACGTGCTATTTCTTTCACTGTGTATATCTCATAGTCTGTTATATTCTTTGCAGGGAATGATAGAGGCCACAGGTCAGGTTTTTGATTCTTCCAATGGCAAAGAGCCTTTTACATTTGTACTAGGTGCCAAACAGGTCATATCTGGATGGGATATTGGTCTAAAAGGGATGTGTCTTGGGTAAGTAATCTGATAGCATATTGTGTCTGTCATCCAGTTGACTTCTGTTCTATTTCCCTTTGGAAAGCAAAGTATTTAGTTATAGTAGTTTGAATGGCGAATTGTAAAAGAATGAGAATGAGGTGTGTCAGCAAATCAGTGTGCCCTCTAGTGACAGCCAAATTTTGTTGTTGTGTGTCAAAATGATAAAAACTGTTTTTTCTTGTGAGTCACCACATAGTAAGTGTTTGGGGAACACCAAATTTGGTGTGTCATTAGAAATTGTGTAAGTCAGTAGCACGTCAGATTGGCTTAGAATATAGCACAAATGAAAATGTTACATATTTGATAGGGTTTAGTTGCCACGTCATCTCCCCCATGTCATTAATCATCCCTTTAACTTCATTATATATTCCCAAAGTTTGCATTTGAACCAATTAGAATATGAATTCCTGTATAAAAGGCCAGGTGTTTCAGTCCCAGGTTCTCACACTAGTTACTTTATCTTATCTTATCAGTCATGGGATTTGAGAGGATTATTCTTTTGCTCTGGACCAATCATTTCTTTCTTTTGTAAACGAGTATAAAGTTGGCGTCAGATTCAGATTCAGATTCAGGTAGCGTCATATTCAGCGTCATATTCAGCGCCAGATAGCCTCAGATAGCGTCAGATCCGGAGACACCCGACGGACTCAATCAAACCTGAAATAATACTGTTGAGACTACAGGGAAAGATTCTGCTTCACAACCTTTTGATGGAAGATGGAATGTCTCTGCTTGCACAATTTTTAAATTTTAAATTCAAATTTGTAAAAATGACAACATATTATATACGTAAACTTAACTTTTACTGACACCATGTACATTATTGGCAAAATGTATCAACCAACGAACATAGAGTGGCTGAACTTGGGGCTATCAATATCTTGGTTGCAAGTATTTCAACTCTATTTCACATATTTTTCCCAAATAAAAATTGTGCAATATATTCATATGGTTATTCTCAAATATGACTGACCTAAGGAGCCTTGTCACTATGAGTCAAAAGACAAACAGTAACAATACCCTTAAGTCACTCTACTATATTCGGGGAATACTGTAATTATTTCCTTGCATACATGATTTATGCAAATTGGGGAATATATAGCTATTTTGAGAATCTTTTGAAATTGTTTTAAATAATGCCAAACAAAATAATCAAAATGAAATGAGTCATTTTCAGAGTAGTTATTTTATCAGATTTTTATATGGGTAGTTGTGGTAATTTGTTCAAAACTTTGACATCCATAGATTAAATTCATCCCATGTCTGTTTTTTTAAATAGACACGATTAATGTATGGAAAGATTGTGTGTACTGCTGAACTACCAGCATTATCAAATTATTTGTATTTATAGAATGTAAAATGTATTTTTAATTCACCCCTGTTCTATATATATATATCCATTGTTTGCTTTCAAATGTTTAACAATAAAAATTGATCAAAACCTTTTCCTGAGTAGAAGTCTGGAACACTGTATAGGCTATTACATAGGGTGTAAAATACAAATGAAATGATAACAAAACTTCAAGGGTTTCATGTCAATCAGTGTTATGTATGAGAAACATAATCAGTGTATTTCATATATAAAACTTACCTGACTTTCCCAGTACCGGGGTTCCCTAGCAAAATTATATTACAATGTATGGGAACTAAGTAAAGTTTACCAAATTTACCCCTGTCTGGTATCAGGGTTCCCACACCTTAACAAAAACACAACATAATCATAATCTTGTGGATTGTACAGTCACATTTACTATTAATTTTGAAAACAGACCAATTCAGTTTTTTAAAAATAATTTTATTTATTTTTAACAGAGAGAGGAAAACAATCACACTACCACCAGAATATGGTTACGGTAAATGTGGACTAATTCAGTTTTTTTGAATAATTTATTTATTTTTTACAGAGAAAGGAGAACAATCACACTACCACCAGAATATGGTTACGGTAAACGTGGAAGTCCTCCACTTATTCCCCGTAAGTAAAGTTGATCATTCATCGTTTTGCATTTTAAACGTTTCTCTTCTCTAAATCTCAGGTGTTCTATCATACATTTCATTTCATTAGCAAATAGCATTTGTAACTCACAGTGTCTGGATTTAGTGAACATGTAGTCGTGAGTCATCCATTCCTCCTGGGGCGATACATTCTGATAATGCATATATTCATTTGTGGATAAGTCTCCACAGAACCCTTAGACCTCTACTAATCCCACATATTTATACATACACATCTACTGCATTCAATACCTTTGTTAAGTAAAAACATGCTATGGGGATATAGACCACTTTAATCAAGTTTACTAAAACCAGGTGGGTCCCCTCTCTAGGGATAATACGTAGCATTACAATAATACATAGCATTGTCACTTCTCTTGCTCAATATTTTGAACCCTTCATTACCCTCTCATGCAGTATTCATCATAGAAATATTATTCGTGATTCGTAATTCAAAAAAAAAATTGCAAATATGGATGCATACAGTGAATCTCTTTGTGACTGAAATAAAACAGGAAAGACTAAAGCAAAAAAAAAAGATATACAGATTAAATATATTCTACCATGAACAAGCCAAGTTTTAACCAAAAGTATGGAATATATACTCAGGTAGTTCTGTGTCATCACAAAGCAGGTATACATGTCTGTCATCACAAAGCATGTCTATATCACTGGTTCTACTTTGTTCAAAATATGAGTCAAAACATTCAAAATTGCCATTACTTTCCCCGATTTTTCTTTGACATTATTGGCGCTGGTATAATTATGTTATTCTTCAATATTTTTCTTCATTCAGCCAGAAAATACTTGTGACCTAAGGGTTGTTACTACTTGTCTAGCAACTCATAGTGACAAAGGCTCTTCGGTCACTCGTATTTTCCTTGGCTTAACAAAGAATAGCATCTAAATATGTGTTTTTGTTTTACTGAATTGTGTTGATAACTAAAGACACTAAACGTAGCTGTCACTGATGTACTTGTGACAGGTGTGTATGAAAATTTTGAGTTCGCAGATTTACATGTCATGTTTCAGGGGAGTGAGAGAGGTATTGATGACTTGCTGTAGAAGGTATATGCTAATCTGTTATAATTAAATTAGTGATGTATTCCTAATCTTGATTGAAGGCCCAATTTACTCACGACATGTATACTCAAATTTAATTTGTTTCTGATCGTTACTTCTAAATTCTTAATATATATATATATTGGATTAGTTGCAAGTCATGCATTATGCATTTATTTCTGTTTTATTCGACAGCTAATGCGAAACTGATCTTTGAGACTCAACTGAGGGCATTGAAGAAACAGACATATGAAGAAAAAATTTTACCACACATAAAATTCATATCTGTACCTATTGCTGTAGGTCTTTTCATGTATTATTTATATGACAAGGTTAAAAAGGCACCTTCAGAGAAAGACGTGAAAAAAGCAGAAAAGAAAGCTTCCAAGAAGAAACGATAAAAAGTGAATATATTCCTCCTTTTCAAGAGAAAAGAATATGTTGTAAAATGTATGTGTTTTAGCATTGCTTTGATTTTAAAATTTTTGTTCATCAAGATACTGTGATTCTCTCTGATATGAACAATGTACTGTAGGTGTATATTTGATTTGAGAATTTATTTTCACTATTTTCATGGTGTTTATAAACTTTCCACTAATGTGAAACCCCTATAAAATGATTTGTTTGCAACTATTGATGCGTCTCCCAAGCTGACATACATTCATTGGTTGTGCCCTCGTATTTTACATAGCATCACCAACGACTGTATTTTAATCTTTTCAATTTCATGAATTGAAATGCAAGACAGAAGCAAAGAAAATAAATTATTTGATAATAAAATATACTACAGATCTCATGGGAAGTTGTAAAACTTGCAATAATATTGTGCCTATTTGAATAATTTAAATAAAAGTGCGATGAGTCACATTAATAAAACAGAATACACTGTAATAGACAGAACAATCTGCTTTCAGTGAATTTAAAAAGCCAAAATTACTTTCTTGACAATTGCTTCATTTTGGATTAAAAATTCAAATCAATATAGAGCAATAAATTTAACTTTTCTTAAATTCAGAATTATTTTCATTTTGAAGAATTTTCATCTTCAAATCAAACTTCAGTTTTGTGTGCTGCACTTAAATGAAATATTAAACCAATTAATCAGGTTAGTAAACCTTGCCCTTCTGACAAAATGCTTTAATTAGACAATTAGAATCTACTTCTATATATAATAATCTGAAAGTAATCACCTCGACAAATCAATAAAATTGATTCCCTAATATTCAATGCAAAATCATTTTATTTTCATGAATTTTAACCGAATTGCTTTATGTATTTTAATGCTTGTATCATTATCGTTGATTTTATTTTCATTTTGAAGGTCTTGGTGTAATAAATCTTATAATTTATTGACCCTAGAAATGGAAGCTGCATTCTTAAAGAAGTTAATAGAAATAAGAATATAATGATGTATAACTAAAAATTTTGTTTTCCTCTTCTTTTATTTTAAGTTGTTTGGAGTGCTGTCATAATTTGTAGACTAATAATGAAATATATTAATAAAATTGTTTAATGTTAGTTCATGCTGTGGATTAAAGTTTTACTTCTAAAACTATGCAATGGTAGATAGTAAATCTAAACATGCAGGCTTCAATGTTTTAATAATAAGTACAGGAATCAAGAAATAAATATAGAAAATTTGAAAATATCCAAACAAGGCTTCAAACTTTAATTAATTGATTAATTAATTATAAACATTAAGAATTGATATTCAGTCTTTGAAGATATGTAAATTAGTAATGTTTAAGTTACTATATTCATTTCTTTTAAACTCGGATAACTCATAGACAATCAGAAGTATGAACAGTTTACTTCAAATACTAAGCAATAATTTATCTCCCTAAAATGTAACATGACAAGATAAGTTACACACATGATTTGTGCAGAAAAACTAAAATTAACACAATAAAGGACAAAAGTGTGTTACAAGTGTTATATCATATTTGCCTAGATGTCTGTTTGTATATATATGAATATATATATATATATATATATATATATATATATATATATATATATATATATATATATATATATATATATATATATATATATATATATATATATATATATATATATATATATATATATATATATAGCACACACATGCACACAGACACTCACACACACACACACACACACACACACAGACACACACATATATATATATATATATTCCATATTGCATGTTGGGGTGGTCAAAACGAGACTACTAGAATGAATTGTTTGAAGTTGAAACCACTGTACATGTAGCAGGGAGTTTTAAAAATATGACCTGATAGAGCAAATTAATCAAAGCTAATTTAAGTAAGTGATCATCTAGTAAAAACTGTGTGAATTTGAAAATCTGTGTTCGATTTCCATTTTCCTGCATTAAGTTATATCATTGTCATTCTAAATACTTTCTCAAATATTGTATTTGTTGAGAAAATTAAGTTTTTTCTTATCTGCAATATGTGTTTCAAGAACTGGGGATGGTGTAACAGTGCTACAAAAGTATAAATGCCTACATACAAGTATGTATAATGTATATGTTATTCAATCTGACAACTTTCATGTGTTATTCTAGCTTTTCCTGTATGTCATAGTATTACAAACACAGTTGTGCCTGAATAAACATGTTGAAAGTTTTATTATAGATTCTTTCAAAATCGTAAAAGTTAAAACAATAATGTCTCCACGACTGTCAAATCACATGCAGTATCATATTTATAAAATGAACTGTGTTTGTCTGGTTAACAAAAACATTTAACAACGTCTTGAAAATACTTTTAAACAAACCATGTTAATTCACATTCCTTTAATTGACATGGACTTATAATTTGAAGGGTATTTGAAAGATATCATTTTGAAATTGAGTGATTTTTTGTTCTGTTAATTAGCTCAGAGAGTTACTTTGTCAGTATACAATGGAGTTGACAGCAGTGTCTACGTATACAGTTCTGTTTCTCTCAGATTATCCATATGTACATTTGTAAATTATTAAATAATATAGTAGGTGAATATTGGAGTAATTGTATAAATACTATTAATAGTAGATTATTGTTTTAACAAATATATTAATTATAGGAATGGTTTCAAGCGAGGGAGTAGGTTCATATCAGATCTGCAATGAACATTTTTGATTCTTCGGAACAAATTTGCCAGGCTACCCAAAACCATATAATATTGTACAGTAGTAAGATATTAAAGGTCAAAATGTGTGTTTTCTCACCAAAATGCATGTCAGTGTCCCGTTTGTAAGAAAAACAAACATAGTAGTTACACTCTTCAGACATAGCTCGACCTTTTATAAAATATATCGTTTTGGGTAGTAAGGTTTATTTATTGAGTTTCAAAGATATCTTGTAGGTCATAGATAGAGGAGAATCGTGTTACCTCATACTGTTTGAATTTATGGGTTTTATAGTGATATTTTTAGCTTTGAAAGCTTGTTCAGAATCCCTTTGTGCTTTAGTTGAGTAATACATATGACCCCTGTGGTCGTTTTATGTAGCATACCATATCTATCACATCACAGTCTGGCCATTAGCATCAATACATATGACGAATTTGTTTGGCTTTTAGTGTCAATGTCATGCATGTGATGATGGCATTTGACTCTTTAGGTTTATCACACTGGACGTTGCTCATATTGCTGTTGTGACTTTTGACATTTGAGTGAATTGTACTGTTAATGTTTCTCCTCAGCTAGTATATATTGTCTGTGTATTGCAGTGGTGTTTCTTCATAGCTTTAGTGTCTGTTTAGTATACATCATCGCATATACTACCCCATAGTGCTTCCACAGCAATTACAATTTCATGTAGCCTCTGTCATGGAATGTGTGGTGAAAAGAATCCAAATATATGAAAGGTATTTGATATGCATAGATGATGCAGTGGCAGTGAACAAGTGACACACATATGTGCTAATAGTTAGAACAAAGTCATGTACATTGTAGATGTGAAACCTTCATTTGATATGCATAGAGGATGTAGCGTCTGTGGCAAGGAACCGGTGACACACATATGTGCTTATTATAGCCACAACAATTTCTACAAGTGCAGAGACTTTTGATGGTTTCTATATTTCAAAGTTTTCATCAAATAGCATGCTTTGAAAGGCAGTAATGAAGATAGTGTGACTATAACAAATCTGTGATGTATGTCAATGCTATTTGATTTTAGCACTGCCTTTTCTGTTTTATTTACCCGCATTTCTGATGAGCTATTAACCCTTTAACCCTTTCTGTACTGGAGACGAATATGAAACAATATGGATAATCCATTTGTATGAACAGTTTCATAAATGTAGTAATACTACATCATCAGGAAGTAATATTTCTTTAATTCCAATCTAAAATCAAGTTGATATATGAACAAAACTTGCAGACTAACAAGAAATTTTGTCTTTAAAAAATGGCGGGAAAGTTTTCAGTACTGAAAGGGTTAATGACTTAGTTTCTGTAACTCTGTGTAATTACACCCTAACTATAGGGTGTCAGGCTTTAAAGGGTTAAAAACAATCATACTAGGCAGTCTCTATATAAAGAGGAATGATGTCTAATGCAGTACTTTTGGACGGGTATCCTTAACTGAGTGTTAATTGGTTAATAATCCAATATCAAATTGATTGCTTGTTCAAAACAGCAGACTGATATAATCTTACATTATATGGAGAAAATGTGTAATCTGATGAATTCTAAAACTTTGTCTTCCTCTCAATCTTTACTCCCACCTTTGTATGACTTCTGAAATTCTGAGATGTTAATTGTTGAAGTTTATTAAGAATGTAACTTCATTCTTGGATTTTGGCTTGTCAAGATAACTATGTAGTTAATAAAGTGGTACCACTGTGTTCTCAATACAAAGTGTGTATTTTTTAGTAATTTCTAGTAATTTCTACCCAGTTTCTTCGCATCTTCCCCCACCCTCTATGTGGATATTAAGGTTACTATTAGTGGAAATTCAATTCAGAGAAAGTTTGTTGAAAGGAAAAGTCCAGTTAGAATGTTGCATAGTGCACGTGTATTGATTACTGCTATGAATATAAAAAAAAGATCCATTCGGGCTGCTGCATAATACATGTGTATTGATTTTAAAGGAAAAGTCCAGTCTGGTGTATTTTACTGCTATCAACTTAAACAAAACAAATATAGCTTTCTTTGAAAACAAAGTGAGCTGCCAAAGTCCTTCCATTATCTGTGTGTGTGTGTGTGTGTGTGTGTGTGTGTGTGTGTGTGTGTGTGTGTGTGTGTGTGTGTGTGTGTGTGTAAAGTTTGCAGAGATTTAAAGAACTTTACTCATTTGGGAAATTTGCACAGGAGTGCATTCTGCCTTAAATCACAAATCAAACGAGACATCACAGATAAATCTCATTAGTATAAACTGGGAGCAGGTGATGACTGTCTGACTTTAGGTGATGACATTACTTCACTTTTAAATCATGTAAGAAACCATACAACACTTTAAATGTGTTCAATCATTGAGATTTTCTACAAAGGTTGATGGGAACCTTTGATGATGACGTCACATTTGCCCCAATCTCTTTCTGTTGACTCTCCTTGCATGTATATGTGTTTCCATGTTGGTGGAGGGTCTATGACACAACTCACACATGGCCTGATGTTGATATAAACTGAATGAATGAATGCCAGTGAAAGACTTTTCTTTTTTTAAAGGGGCAATTACAACAATGTTCGACTAACTGTATCTCTATAGCCTGTCCCAAGCCGTGCTACAAATTCTTGATATAAGACCAAGGCTGGCTAGTCACTACACAGATATGACACTTACACTCACTCAGGCTTCACTCGTACTCAGAGGTAAACAAACAACATTTGATGCTACATTAGAAACTAGAACACAATACAATATTGCAACTTTGTTTATTATACCAGATTAGATATCCCACTGTGTCCCTATCCTGAAGACTCTACTTAGAACTCCACGGGTGAAATGTACACTAATTAAACATCGGGGAGTGAAAGATTACACTGTGATCAATAGAGAAACTTCTGCTATAGTAGTTAGTTGTAGCACAGCTTGAGACAGGCTAAGAGATACAGTTGGTCGAACATTGTTGTAATTAACCAACAGGTTTAGGAAATATTTGACTACTTTGACCTTTTAAGTGTGGTTTGTTTCTTGCCAATTATCAATTGGTAATGATAGAAGAAACATTCAAAAGTGTTGCTCCTATAGTGTCTATGGTGTGAATCGGCCATATCGACAACCAACAAACAACGCCCCTAAGTGAGTTGCGCCCACTAGCGACAACGCTGAACGATAACTTGAAGAAGTGTATCGATCACTTTCTTTGTACAAAACACCTAGTTACCTGTCTAATCGACAACGAAAATGACATTAAGCCGTTCTGCATCGTTTTCTTTTGAATTTTATCATGAAAAATTTCATCTGCGGACAAATGTTCGTATGGACAAAACTTCCTGCTGCCTATGTTTATCTGAAAATATCCACTTCACAAGTATTGCTAATCATTTCTATGTATTGCATCAGAATTTTTCATTTACAATAATATTGCGTACGACGAGTCGGTGACAAGAAGAGCAGCGTGGCGCAGTGGAAGCGTGCTGGGCCCATAACCCAGAGGTCCCTGGATCGAAACCAGGCGCTGCTATAGTCTTAATTTTTAACTTCGTCTTTTTTGTTGTTAATAAATAAGTCATATACTTCTAAGATCTTTATGGTGTAATGATGGCACCTTAAAGTGACACCGAGTGAGTGAATAATGAAATTAATCATTAGTTGGTTGATCATTTTCCTGGTATTCATTTACAGACAAAAAATGAGATGACGAATAGTGGAACACACATTATTAATCAATTTTACAAATTTATTTATTTTACAATAATATTGCGTACGACGACTTGTGACAAGAAGAGCAGCGTGGCGCAGTGGAAGCGTGCTGGGCCCATAACCCAGAGGTCCCTGGATCGAAACCAGGCGCTGCTACAATCTTAATTTTTAACTTCGTCTTTTTTGTTGTTAATACGTCATGTACTTTATCTAAGATCTTTATGGTATGATGATGAAACCTTAAAGTGACACAGAGTGAGTGAATAATGAAATTAATCATTAGTTGGTTGATCATTTTCCTGGTATTCATTTACAGACAAAAAATGAGAGATGACGAATAGTGGAACACACATTTATTAATCAATTTTACAAATTTTTTTATTTTGGAAAAAAATACGGCTACAAAATGAAAAGCAAAAAACACGTTTTCATTAACACCACAAACTGTGCTAACATATAAAAAATAAGATATTTACGAACAGCTGTCGAAGACAATACGTAAAATGTTTTACACGCATCAGCAAGTTCTGTAATTCACCAGTGATTCATTAAAACGGTCGATATATTGTTCAAGAGTTAGATATATCATTACAAGAATTCATGCACCTGGTATTTGGAGAGTATATGACTCAGAACGTTTTGCTAAGGATTTTACAAAGCATGCACGGTATTCTAGATAACTCTGACCAAACAAGATCCTAGAGTTATGCAAAATCAACAATATTTGTAGTTGATCTAAATTGTGACAATTACAAACCGAACACTCCGAGAGTTTTATCATTGCTACCTGAAATGTGATCATAGGAATCAGGTGAAGTTTAAATTAATGAAATACACAGGTTTCAGTACTACTTTGACGTTGATACTCTAAATGAGTACCTGAGATGATGTGATTGAAGTTAATGAAAGAACTTCAATAGTCAGTTTGACAAAAGAATATTTTTTGAATGTAGGCATGATAACAGCGAACAAATTTAAATTCACGACCACTCACATAAAATAACAGTTTGTTTACTTCAGAGCATCCAACAATTGAATTGCAGTGAGACATACACAATCTCACTTGTAAATAATGTTCCGAAAGCATACATTTCTAAGTCATATAATTCGAGGGACTGTATCCTCTTCACTAATGGGTCCCAAGTATTGCGCTGTCAAACTAATTTCTAAATTATGATAAATAGGCATTGTTATGTTATGTTATTTTATGTTATGTTAAATTGCGTGTGCTTTTAACATATGATGAAAAGGTATCAATTAATTTACGAATGATGTGTTTGTAGTTGCCATGTTGTAATTAACCGACAGGTTTAGAAAATATTTGACTACTTCGACCATTTAAGTGTGGTTTGTTTCTTGCCAATTATCAATTGGTAATGATATCAGAAGAAACCCATTCAAAAGTGTTGCTCCTGTAGTGTCTCTGGTGTGACCATCAGCCATATAGGCCTCTGATCGACAACCAAACAATGCCCCTTAGTGAGTTGCGCCCTCTGGCGACATCGCTGAACGATAACTTGAAGAAGTGTACATGTATCGATCACTTTCTTTGTGCAAAACACCTAGTTACCTGCCTAATCGACAACGACGATGACATTATGCCGTTTTGCATCATTTTCTTTTGAATATTATCATGAAAAATTTCATCTGCGGACTAAAGTTCGTGTGGTCAAAACTTCCTGCTGCCCGTGTTTATCTGAAAACATCCACTTCACAAGTAATGCTAATCATTTCTATGTATTGCATCAGAATTTTTCATTTACAATAATATTGCGTACGACGACTTGTGACTGGAAGAGCAGCGTGGCGCAGTGGAAGCGTGCTGGGCCCATAACCCAGAGGTCCCTGGATCGAAACCAGGCGCTGCTATAATCTTAATTTTTAACTTCGTCTTTTTTGTTGTTAATAATAGGTCATGTACTTCTAAGATCTTTATGGTGGTGTAATGATGGCACCTTAAAGTGACACCGAGTGAGTGAATAATGAAATTAATCATTAGTTGGTTGATCATTTTCCTGGTATTCATTTACAGATAGAAAATGAGATGACGAATAGTGGAACACACATTTATTAATCAATTTTACAAATGTTTCTATTTTGGAAAAAGATACGGCTACAAAATGAAAAGCAAAAAACACGTTTTCATTAACACCACAAACTGTGCTAACGTATAAAAAAATAAGATATTCACAAACAGCTGTCCAAGACAATACGTAAAATGTTTTACACGCATCAGCAAGTTCTGTAATTCACCAGTGATTCATTAAAACGGTCGATATATTGTTCAAGAGTTAGATATATCATTACAAGCATTCATGCACCTGGTAATTGGAGAGTATATGACTCAGAACGTTTTGCTAAGGATTTTACAAAGCATGCACGGTATTCTAGACAACTCTGACCAAACAAGATCCTAGAGTTATGCAAAATCAACAACATTTATAGTTGATCGAAATTGTGACAATTACAAACCAAACGCTCCGAGAGCTTTATCATTGCTACCAGAAATGTGATCATAGGAACCAGGTGTGGAAGTTTAAATTAATGAAATACACAGGTTTCAGTACTACTTTGACGCTGATACTCTAAATGAGCACCTGAGATGAGGTGATTGAAGTTAATGAAATAACTTCAATAGATGGTTTGACAAAAGAATATTTTTTGAATGTAGGCATGATAACAGTGAACAAATTTTAAATTCACGATCACTCACATAAAGTGACAATTGAGTTACAGTGAGACATACACAATCTTACTTGTAAATAATGCTCCGAAAGCATGCATTTCTAAGTCATATAAAATTCGAGAGACTGTATCCTCTTCACTAATGGGTCCCAAGTATTGCAATGTCAAACTAATTTCTAAATTATGATAAATAGGCATTGTTATGTTATGTTATGTTATGTTATGTTATGTTATGTTATGTTATGTTATGTTATGTTAAATTGTGTGTACTTTTAACATATGATGAAAAGGTATCAATTAATACGAATGATGTGTTTGTAGTTGCCATGTTGTAATTAACCAACAGGTTTAGGAAATATTTGACTACTTTGACCGTTTAAGTGTGGTTTGTTTCTTGCCAATTATCAATTGGTAATGATATCAGAAGAAACACATTCAAAAGTGTTGCTCCTATAGTGTCTCTGGTGTGAATCAGCCATATAGGCCTCTGATCGACAACCAAACAATGCCGCTAAGTGAATTGCGCCCTCTGGCGACATCGCTGAACGATAACTTGAAGAAGTGTACATGTATCGATCACTTTCTTTGTGCAAAACACCTAGTTACCTGTCTAATCGACAACGACGATGACATTATGCCGTTTTGCATCATTTTCTTTTGAATATTATCATTAAAAATTTCATCTGCGGACAAGAGTTCGTGTGGACAAAACTTCCTGCTGCCCATGTTTATCTGAAAATATCCACTTCACAAGTATTGCTAACCATTTCTATGTATTGCATCAGAATTTTTCGATTACAATAATATTGCGTACGACGACTTGGTGACAAGAAGAGCAGAGTGGCGCAGTGGAAGCGTGCTGGGCCCATAACCCAGAGGTCCCTGGATCGAAACCAGGCGCTGCTATAGTCTTAATTTTTAACTTCGTCTTTTTTGTTATTAATACAATATGTACTTTATCTGAGATCTTCATAGTGCTGTGATGATGGCACCTTAAAGTGACACAGAGTGAGTGAATAATGAAATTAATCATTAGTTGGTTGATCTTTTTTCTGGTATTCATTTACAGACAAAAAATGAGATGACGAATAACGGAACACACGTTATTAATCAATTTTACAAATTTATTTATTTTGGAAAAAAATACGGCTACAAAATCAAAAGCAAAATAACACGTTTTCATTAACACCACAAACTGTGCTAACATATAAAAAAATAAGATATTCATAAACAGCTGTCCAAGACAATACGTAAAATGTTTTACACGCATCAGCAAGTTCTGTAATTCACCAGTGATTCATTAAAACGGTCGATATATTGTTCAAGAGTTAGATATATCATTACAAGAATTCATGCACCTGGTATTTGGAGAGTATATGACTCAGAACGTTTTGCTAAGGATTTTACAAAGAATGCACGGTATTCTAGACAACTCTGACCAAACAAGATCCTAGAGTTATGCAAAATCAACAAGATTTATAGTTGATCGAAATTGTGACAATTACAAACCAAACACTCCGAGAGCTTTATCATTGTTACCAGAAATGTGATCATAGGAACCAGGTGTGGAAGTTTAAATTAATGAAATACACAGGTTTCAGTACTACTTTGACGCTGATACTCTAAATGAGCACCTGAGATGAGGTGATTGAAGTTAATGAAATAACTTCAATAGATGGTTTGACAAAAGAATATTTTTTGAATGTAGGCATGATAACAGTGAACAAATTTTAAATTCACGATCACTCACATAAAGTGACAATTTGTTTACTTCAACAAATGAGTTACAGTGAGACATACACAATCTCACTTGTAAATAATGCTCCGAAAGCATGCATTTCTAAGTCATATAATTCGAGAGACTGCATCCTCTTCACTAATGGGTCCCAAGTATTGCACTGTCAAACTAATTTCTAAATTATGATAAATAGGCATTATTATGTTATGTTATGTTGTTATGTTAAATTGTGTGTACTTTTAACATATGATGAAAATGTATCAATTAATTTACGAATGATGTGTTTGTAGTTGCCATGTTGTAATTAACCAACAGGTTTAGGAAATATTTGACTACTTTGACCTTTTAAGTGTGGTTTGTTTCTTGCCAATTATCAATTGGTAATAATATCAGAAGAAACACATTCAAAAGTGTTGCTCTTATAGTGTCTATGGTGTGAATCGGCCATATAGGCCTCTGATCGACAACCAACAAACAATGCCCCTTAGTGAATTGCGCCCTCTGGCGACAATGCTGAACGATAACTTGAAGAAGTGTACATGTATCGATCACTTTCTTTGTGCAAAACACCTAGTTACCTGTCTAATCGACAACGACGATGACATTATGCCGTTTTGCATCATTTTCTTTTGAATATTATCATTAAAAATTTCATCTGCGGACAAGAGTTCGTGTGGACAAAACTTCCTGCTGCCTATGTTTATCTGAAAATATCCACTTCACAAGTATTGCTAACCATTTCTATGTATTGCATCAGAATTTTTCGATTACAATAATATTGCGTACGACGACTTGGTGACAAGAAGAGCAGCGTGGCGCAGTGGAAGCGTGCTGGGCCCATAACCCAGAGGTCCCTGGATCGAAACCAGGCGCTGCTATAGTCTTAATTTTTAACTTCGTCTTTTTTGTTGTTAATAATAAGTCATGTACTTCTAAGATCTTTATGGTGTAATGATGGCACCTTAAAGTGACACAGAGTGAGTGAATAATGAAATTAATCATTAGTTGGTTGATCTTTTTTCTGGTATTCATTTACAGACAAAAAATGAGATGACGAATAACGGAACACACGTTATTAATCAATTTTACAAATTTATTTATTTTGGAAAAAAATACGGCTACAAAATCAAAAGCAAAATAACACGTTTTCATTAACACCACAAACTGTGCTAACATATAAAAAAATAAGATATTCATAAACAGCTGTCCAAGACAATACGTAAAATGTTTTACACGCATCAGCAAGTTCTGTAATTCACCAGTGATTCATTAAAACGGTCGATATATTGTTCAAGAGTTAGATATATCATTACAAGAATTCATGCACCTGGTATTTGGAGAGTATATGACTCAGAACGTTTTGCTAAGGATTTTACAAAGAATGCACGGTATTCTAGACAACTCTGACCAAACAAGATCCTAGAGTTATGCAAAATCAACAAGATTTATAGTTGATCGAAATTGTGACAATTACAAACCAAACACTCCGAGAGCTTTATCATTGTTACCAGAAATGTGATCATAGGAACCAGGTGTGGAAGTTTAAATTAATGAAATACACAGGTTTCAGTACTACTTTGACGCTGATACTCTAAATGAGCACCTGAGATGAGGTGATTG
Organism: Glandiceps talaboti; assembly: GCF_964340395.1. NCBI lineage: Eukaryota > Metazoa > Hemichordata > Enteropneusta > Spengelidae > Glandiceps > Glandiceps talaboti. Next base: position 7,779,853 of record NC_135561.1, read on the forward strand.
AAGTTAATGAAATAACTTCAATAGATGGTTTGACAAAAGAATATTTTTTGAATGTAGGCATGATAACAGTGAACAAATTTTAAATTCACGATCACTCACATAAAGTGACAATTTGTTTACTTCAACAAATGAGTTACAGTGAGACATACACAATCTCACTTGTAAATAATGCTCCGAAAGCATGCATTTCTAAGTCATATAATTCGAGAGACTGCATCCTCTTCACTAATGGGTCCCAAGTATTGCACTGTCAAACTAGTTTCTAAATCATAATAAATAGGCATAGTTATGTTAAATTGCGTGTACTTTTAACATATGATGAAAAGGTATCAATTAATACGAATGATGTGTTTGTAGTTGCCATGTTGTAATTAACAAACAGGTTTAGGAAATATTTGACTACTTTGACCTTTTAAGTGTGGTTTGTTTCTTGCCAATTATCAATTGGTAATAATATCAGAAGAAACACATTCAAAAGTGTTGCTCCTATAGTGTCTCTGGTGTGAATCAGCCATATAGGCCTCTGATCGACAACCAAACAATGCCCCTTAGTGAGTTGCGCCCTCTGGCGACATCGCTGAACGATAACTTGAAGAAGTGTACATGTATCGATCACTTTCTTTGTGCAAAACACCTAGTTACCTGTCTAATCGACAACTACGATGACATTATGCCGTTTTACATCATTTTCTTTTGAATTTTATCATTAAAAATTTCATCTGCGGACAAAAGTTCGTGTGGACAAAACTTCCTGCTGCCCATGTTTATCTGAAAATATCCACTTCACAAGTATTGCTAATCATTTCTATGTATTGCATCAGAATTTTTCGATTACAGTAATATTGCGTACGACGACTTGGTGACAAGAAGAGCAGCGTGGCGCAGTGGAAGCGTGCTGGGCCCATAACCCAGAGGTCCCTGGATCGAAACCAGGCGCTGCTATAGTCTTAACTTTTAACTTCGTCTTTTTTGTTGTTAATACGTCATGTACTTTATCTAAGATCTTTATGGTATGACGGCACCTTAAAGTGGTACAGAGTGAGTCAATAATGAAATTAATCATTAGTTGGTTGATCATTTTCTTGGTATTCATTTACAGACAAAAAAATGAGATGACGAATAGTGGAACACACATTATGAATCAATTTTACAAATTTTATTTATTTTGGAAAAAAATACGGCTACAAAATCAAAAGCAAAAAAAAACACGTTTTCATTAACACCACAAACTGTGCTAACATATAAAAAAATAAGATATTCACGAACAGCTGTCCAAGACAATACGTAAAATGTTTTACACACATCAAGTTCACCTGTGATTCATTAAAACGGTCGATATGTTCAAGTCATTATTACAAGCATTCATTTACCTGGTAATTGGAGAGTATGTGACTCAGAACGTTTTGCTAAGTATTTTACAAAGCATGCACGGTATTCTAGACAACTCTGACCAAACATGATCCCAGAGTTATGCAAAATCAACAACTTACAAACCGAACACTCCGAGACTTGTATCATTGCTACCAGAAATGTGATCATAGGAACCAGGTGTGGAAGTTTAAATTAATGAAATACACAGGTTTCAGTACTACTTTGACGCTGATACTCTAGATGAGTACCTGAGATGATGTGATTGAAGTTAATGAAAGAACTTCAATAGTTGGTTTGACAAAAGAATATTTTTTGAATGTAGGCATGATAACAGCGAACAAATTTAAATTCACGATCACTCACATAAAATAACGGTTTGTTTACTTCACAGCATCCAACAAATGAATTACAGTGATGAGACATACACAATCTCACTTGTAAATAATGTTCCGAACGCATGCATTTCTAACTCATATAATTCGGGGGACTGTATCCTCTTCACTAATGGGTCCCAAGTATTGCACTGTCAAACTTGTTTCTAAATTATGATAAATAGGCATTGTTATGTTAAATTGCGTGTACTTTTAACATATGATGAAATGGTATCAATTAATACGAATGATGTGTTTGTTACTGTTTCTGTTTTTTGTGTTCTGTTTTCGAAATATCATAGATACTGGAGAGAATCTTTCTCTCCACTGTTTTATGGTTTATCTGGTTGATGAGTGTTTTTTTAACAAGTGGACTCACGTAGTTAGCGGTGGGTTTTGTTGAGAGTGTGGTGTTGTCCAATTCCTATCAATTTCGTTCTTATTAATAATGTAAAACCGGTACACTTCCCACAGATCAGAAATATTTCAACAGATCCGACACATTTGTACTACGTCCGAATGTGCTCCAGTTAACCCAGCTGGAACCTGGCGTAGCTTAAGATGTGTACTAGGAGTAACACCATTACAATAACTCGACCATCGCGAAAAGAGGTAAGAATACCTTAAAAGGTATCAAGTCAGAGTATACCAGTAGTTTGTTATATTGTAAAAAGCACCAGAATGTACAGATACAACTGCACCTGATTTTACAATATCATGCATCCTTGTAGAGTTCATTATATGAAGGAAGTGGTGGGAGTGGCGCCTCTGCGTCAAAAGTCACGTGATACGGATTATAAGGATACCGATCGTTGATGAATTGGCTACCACTCTGGTTAGAATTCTGGTCCGTGGCACTAACAACAACGGATGAGACTTCTTCGATGGAAGAGTCGTCATCGGATACGTCAAATTCTGTCAAAGTCTGTTCAGAAGCTGGACTTGGTTGTATTTCATTGTCGAGAGCTCGAGCAGATGACGTAGCAGCTGTTTGACTTTCATGTAGATTTGTTGTGCTCGGTTTTGACTGTTTCATGGCAGCAGCCACAATGGACGAGAAGCCTTCGGTGATATCGCCATTCTCACTATTTTGGGTTGTTTGCTTTCCCTGGCTAGGACTGTGCTCAGACGATAGATCAGCCGCTATATTGTCTCGTCCCACGCCACTAGGGGCGCTATTTCGTCGACTCAAATTCTCAGCATGATTGGCTCGTGGGTTATTTCGCTGTGCTGAAGTCACGGTATTATTGCTGGAACTACGTTTAGTGCAATGCTTGTTCCAATAACCTTTGAGGAAAATCATGAATACAATGGAACCTATAACAATAAGTACCACCTTCCAACCTGTAAAAAAAAATCAAGAAAAATAGATGGAACATAAGGATAAAAATAAAGATGAAAAGTTACAGTGTATTGTAGAACAGAATTCTGGTGCAAAGCCGTGTAGCGTCACTGAATTCGCCCATATGACAATTGATTATTTGAATGAGAGAGAGAGAGAGAGAGAGAGAGAGAGAGAGAGAGAGAGAGAGAGAGAGAGAGAGAGAGAGAGAGAGAGAGAGAGAGAGAGAGAGAGAGAGAGAGAGAGAGAGAGAGAGAGAGAGAGAGAGAGAGAGAGAGGGGGGGGAGAGGGAGGGAGGGAGGGAGGGAGAGAGAGAGAGAGAGAGAGAGAGAGAGAGAGAGAGAGAGAGAGGGAGGGAGGGAGAGAGAGAGAGAGAGAGAGAGAGAGAGAGAGAGAGAGAGAGAGAGAGAGAGAGAGAGAGAGAGAGAGAGAGAGAGAGAGAGAGAGAGTACACATACATCAACATACCTTCTAAGCCCTCTTCCTTGGGAGCAACAGTCAATGGCCTTGCCAAGTGCACAGTTGTTGTCCCATCTAACAATGAAACAGAGTTAGAATAGATCATAAATATCAAAATATCATAATTCCAATGACGGACAACCATGATATGACGTCATTGCAAACTACACGGGATTTCTACTACGCTCTAATATCAGAATTCTAAATTTGAAATGTGTTTGAAGAGCCTTGTCAATGTCGTTGGACCGTTAACATGTATGGAGCAAATTCCGCCATTTGCTGTCACCCCCTTGCCATAAATGATACCCGTAATGAAACACAACACGGTTTCAACTC
>NC_135561.1:7788731-7798731 GCF_964340395.1 Glandiceps talaboti
CGTAAGATATAGTGATATTATATCTCGCGTAACGAAGTGGCAAATGTTATTATATTAAAAATTAATAATGCATTGCAACAATTGTTGCGTTTCATTTGATATATTTTATATTCTGAATCACTAAACAATCTAAGAATCACGCATATCTAGACACTTCCTGAAGTCCTCTATACAGTGGTGTATTCATGGATGTGAAGAGAAATGTCAAAATATTGAGCCGTAGTCACATGACCTCAATATAATCGGAAGCAGTCCATTTCACCCCCCCCCCCGGGCATGAAGGAAGGTTATGTTTTAATAGTTCCGTCTGTCTGTCTGTCTGTCTGTCTGTCTGTCTGTCTGTCTGTCTGTCTGTCTGTCTGTCTGTCTGTCTGTCTGTCTGTCTGTCTGTCTGTCTGCCTTTGGACTCAATATCTCAAAGACTACTGCATCAATTCTAATAAAACTTCCTCGTCTTCTGCATTCCCACTTTAAGATATTATTGTTTACATTATGTAGTTTCTATTATTAGTCAATAAAGTTATAATGTCTTCGAAGTGATTGTATACAAGTAAAAGATGACGTCATACGACTGTTTATAGTAATTAATTTAGAAGTGAGATTGTCAACAGAATTCTATCCCAATTTTATTAGAACAGTCGTGAGAAATAGTAAAACACTACTATAATATGCGTTCATTAATTAATCTATTTGGTGATAAGGCAGTGATTATTATTATAATTGAGATTATTTTTTACACAGAATTGATCACAATATGTCAATGTCTAGTTTTCTCGTTAGTCATGTCAACCGATTAGAGTTTGTCTAGTAGTGCAATTTTAAGAAGTGAATTTAATATATATTTTGGACAAGTGGACAAAATTGCCGTATGTAACCTGTTGTATTCTGCTTACCAATCAGAAGTACACTTAACAATCATTTGCAATTGCCTGAACTTAAAGCTGATATTGAGATATAATTAGTAAACAATCCAATGACGTAATTATTTATACATCAATGTAAAAAATGTTCAGGCCAAATTCCTCCTATGTATGTCATCAACTGTTCTAAGAATGCCAGAACACAAATTGTGATGTCATAGAAGGCATACATTGAGGTGTAATTTACGTATTTTCATTTGAATAAAAAGCTTGTGAACTCAGCTTGTGCCACTTTACGGAAGGCCAATGGATTTACAACACCTATACTATAACCAACTTTACTATCATAGCAACATCACTCCTTGTCAAAAGTCACACGCGGATTGGCATTTCGCTATATCGCCCTCACCGTTTAGTATCGTAGAATATATTTTTCTTTTGTTTGTGTTTCTCATGTCACCTGTTGTTTTAATCACAGGCTCAGTTATTCTGCGATTGTTGTTTTAGATTATCATTGTATTTGCACTTCATCGCCCGGTAATTAGTTTGGTAGTTTATTCATAATGGAATCGACAGCAGATGTATAATTGATCTGTTTTGATAATGCCTACCTGTATTGTAAATTGATTTAAATACACGAAGTCGATTTTGTTCCATCAGAAGGTTTTTTGTCAAAGTTATTAATGAAATAGAAATTATCGTTTAGACCTCATGCGAATTTCATTTCATCAAGCAAACAGTATCTTGTAACATTGAACATGCCAGAAATGAAATTAGATGAATTAGATTATTAAAAGTACTTTTTAGCGGACATGTGAAATAGCGCCCTCAACTTCCAGTTTAATGCAAAGTGACTTTTTGCGAAGAACACGTTCACGGAATTTTGATAATTTGCCTTATTAACCTTTCAGTGTTTGGACCACCTCCGGTTATCATTCGCCACAGATAACACCACTTACACATCCTTGCGATATATGTTTGTTTGTTGATAGTTAATCGCCTACGTCATCACTGAGTACGGTGGCTGACACGCGATCTGTGGAGTCACGTGGTACTCATCATTTTCTCTACACACAGTTATCATCACCTTCCCACCACGACAAGTGTTCCAGTTGTATGATCACTGAGCCTGTACTCCAATGTGGCGGTCCCTTAGAAAGTAGCTTTTATCGTCGCAATGTCGGATGGAAATGTACTTTCTGTGTTCGGAATTTTCTTGTCCATTTTGTACCTTTGTGATGTTCTAGTCGAAGGAGTGGAAATCGAAGGCTTTAGTATAATCGTGACGGTAGGTTTATCATTACACTATGTTAAAAAAATTAATTGTATTTAATTCCATTAAAACTATAAGTGTTAATTTCATTTATTGTTTTAATTACAGATATTTGATATCACCTTGGTAACGGCTAGTGAGCATTGTAATTGAGTGGTATATCTTGTAGACAATCTATAGTTACTAAGTTTTTAGTTTACATGCCGACTATATACTGCAATGATTTACACGGCTTAGCATACTATATGTATTAATAGGCCAGCTTTTCAATGCCAGGTTCTCACATGTGTTAGCATATCAGTGGAGGTATAAGGATTATACTAAGGATTATTATTTTGTTTTGGAGCAACTTTCTGTATAGCTCTTTCCATTAACTGGTGTTTTTTACACGTAATTTTAATTTTAGATTTCTTTAACGTATTCTCTGGCTAATGACTGGATAAATTGACATCGTTACAGAGTTTGCTAAAGACAGATTGGTCGTTTGACTGACTGACTGACTGACTGACTGACTGGCTGACTGACTGACTGACTGACTGACTGATTGATTGATTGATTGATTGATTGATTGATTGATATTGAGTGACTAATGAGTTAAAAGTGTATTGTATACATGATCTTATATCTATATAGTCCTTTGGTTCATTCGAGTTTTTCAGTTTTGTCATCACCGATCTCTTGGGTAGTTTTCACTGGCAAAAATGAGACAATAAACAGAGTGATAAATGAATGAATTTCAGTGATTCTAAAAAAATATTTTCAGTGATAATCTTGTGTTTTATAAAACTGTTTAAAAGATAATATGTGAATACACCTGGTAGAGTCTAATTCAAAGATCAAAGAGTGAAATGGCAACTATTTGAACAACACAAAGAGGATAGCAGTCGGAGAATAGATTTCTGAGTCTGACGACAGCCTGAAAACTTTTCCATAATAAGCCATCGAAGTGGTAGATTGTCTCATATCGTGACATCTCATAAATTTAAATAGTAACATCGCAGTATTACTGCCCAAGCTTTGTTTTCAATTAAAATAAACTCGTCACGTTTATCATAAACAGGTTTATTGCAATATCTTGTCAAATTCAATCAGTGATTCCTGAATTCAACATTTATTATTAAATTTATTTGCATTATCCTGTCAAATTGTTTGTTAATCATTTATTTACTTCAAATGTATTTAAAAAAATACATTTTCCCCTTTGGCATAATATGAGAACATTCAATCTTCTTCTCTCAAGTCATTCAAGTCTATCTGAACCGAGTCCTTCAACTACTATGAAGGTATAATTGCAAAAATCTTCATTCATGGCCAACGGCGGTCATCACCATTTGTATCAACTAGAAATGTTTGTATCATACCATTGAGAAGACTAAGTTATTTCAAATAATACCATCCCAAGTTTATTTATAGTGAATACATGTGGTCATGCCTCGATTAGGTTTTGATTGAACATAGATTTGATGTAGAGATATAAACGTTATTACTTCGTACCACACACTCGTAAATTTCAAAACGACGTATATTGCAATTTTAATGGTCGAACTTGTATTTTGGGGAATTTAGTGTAACTATTATTTTATTCCTACAGCTCCGATCCAGAATCGGAAAAAATTGTTTAAAGATACCACTACCACTACCTCTCTCCACCCCCCCCCCATCGCCGCAGCCACCGCCGCCGCCGCCGACAACAACAACAACAACAACAACAACAACAACAACAACAACAACAGCAACAACGACGACGACGACGACAACGACAAAATCAACACAAACAACAACATTCATCGTGCTATACCATACTTTTAAATTTGAATTAAGAAAAGGACGTAAAATTAGTCGGAGACTCTTTCCGTAAACACACAATTTATTTCAAACGCGAAGTGCATTGTTTCACTGATTGATTGATTGATTGATTGATTGATTGATTGATTGATTTTTCCCACATTATAGAGTGTACCTCATTTAGCATAATATCAGATACTGTTAGCATAATATCAGATACTGCTAGCGTAATATCACATACTACTAACATAATATCAGATACTGCTAGCACAATATCAGAATAATATCAGATACTACTCGCATACTACAATATCAGATACTTCTTCTAGCATAATATCAGGTACTGCTAGCATAATATCAGATACTCTTTGCATAATATCATATATTCTTTGTCAGTTATACATATCTGATATTGACGCCCAAATTCATTTTCAACGTTAGTCAGTCAGGCAGACAAACATACGTGTAAACTTATGTGTTTATAGAGTAGAGTCACTCTAAATCATGCAGATATTTCGTTCGCTCGAGAAATATAATTAGAAAGGCATTTGCTGATTTCGTTCATGTTTCACCATGTATGAAATGACCACTTCTTATCACAGCTACATTTACGAGACAGTAAACTGTTATGTTATTATCGTGTAGAATAGAATTTCACACCTTGGTGGCTTCACTTCTTTATGATGGAAACATTAATATTTCTCTATTAATTTGGATTAAAACCGAACCAAATTCAATTAAGCTGATTTTCAATTCCCTAACCACATACTAGTAAATGCATAATCATGAAAAGTAGCGATAATAGAATAATTTTCAGGATCACAACACATTACTTTATTTTTCAGAATTTTCGAGAGAGCTTTATGAAATGGCTTGTCACTACTAACACTTCTTACTTCAAATACAGAGTCCATTTACGTCATATGTGGTTAAAGATAACAGCAAGGAATGGCAATCTAGAGTTATAATACAAATTATTGTGTTATTCACTTTTATGATTCAAAACATTCCCTCTCCTTGGTTCCCTTTCGCTCTTGTCTCTGTCTTTCTCACTTTGTCTTCCCATGTCTGTCTGTCTGTCTGTCTGTCTGTCTGTCTGTCTGTCTGTCTGTCTGTCTGTCTGTCTGTCTGTCTGTCTGTCTGTCTGTCTGTCTGTCTGTCTGTCTGTCTGTCTGTCTGTCTGTCTGTCTCTCTCTCTCTCTCTCTCTCTCTCTCTCTCTCTCTCTCTCTCTCTCTCTCTCTCTCTCTCTCTCTCTCTCTCTCTCTCTCTCTCTCTCTCTCTCTCTCTCTCTCTCTCTGCAACATTGACATATCCACGCGGCGCTAAAACTAAACCCAATAGAGGAAATTAAAAGCACGCAAAATACTTTCCGATAGATTATTATACCTTTGATTTAATTTGATGAATATATTTGGAGATATTTTGTAATTTCCTAACATCCATAAAAGTATGCCGCTAGACTTGTTTCGATCGATGCGCTTTGTTAGCATAAAAAGGAAATAGAAGGAATAACCTATGGGAAAATGTGTAGGGTATGTACAATTGGTTGATCACTAACGTTGAAGGTGTGTTTAGTCTATATAGAATATTAACCAGGAAAGAACTTCCTTTTTTAATTTATCAAGAATCTGATTATGAATCGTGTGTGTGTGTGTGTGTGTGTGTGTGTGTGTGTGTGTGTGTGTGTGTGTGTGTGTGTGTGTGTGTGCGTGTGCGTGTGCGTGTGCGCGGACTGGATACTTTGAGAATGAGTTTAATCGACACATTTACCCAAGCACCATATGCAAACGTCACGTACTAAAACTATCAATGATTGAATGTGTTTAAGGTAGTCGACAGTCTGACATTTTTTTATCGTGTGTCAAAATGTCGCCATGAGTGATTATCCACAAAATCTGAACATAAAAATGTACTTGTACCATAACATTGACCCAGCTGTTGATTGATTAATACAAGGTGTATAAATTTGACCCATTGCACTTAACGTACTGCTGTTGAACTACCTCTCAAGTTTGATTATTCTAGTGATAGATTTCTTAGAGGGTTAATTACCCGTACATACACCCATGATGAAGTGATTCAAACGTGAACGATTTTCAATTGTAATTATACGAATGCTCTTAAAATGTTAGCGGAGAATTCTTCCGTAAAATACTAATTTCATTTGGTTGCCGAGATTTGATGATATAAAACAAGAAAATAGATTAAGCACTGTTTTGAATGTAGTATGATTTTCCCCTCTGTTGAATGGTAACAACAAATAGCGTATCTAATACAAAATTGTATCATTCACTCACATTTCTTTTCCATTTGTGGTACATAAGCCAGTGAATGTAAGCCCAGGATCGTGCTATATTGATTATTTAGAAATCCAGCGGTGCATGACTGATAAACAATACTCGTTCGGCCATGATAAGGGCTAATTGAAAACCTGGTCCACGGCATAGCTTGTTACGTATGTTAAAGCCATATAATATAATAAACTCAAGGTAGCAGAATAAGATATAAGCTATTGGATGTAATAGCCGTAAAAACGCCATAATTACCTTTTAATAATGATGTTCTATTTCTCCATATCTAGCAAACCATGTTATTATCAAATCAATCGTAGGATGAAAGGTTATCAATTTAATTCAACAACATACGAATGCGAAATCCTCTCAACGGTTCACTGTGTCACGCAATCTGTTATAGCCAGTACATATATACTGCTATACCTAGCACAGTTGTTGGCAAACACTCACGCACACTGCCTAACCTAACATACAAGGAATAACAAAATCAAAGCAAACCATGTTAAAGTTTAGCAGACGTACGATTTACATGCATGATCATCGGGGTCCCACGCTACAGAAAGTTAGTTAGTTGCTAGGGACGCCGAAACAAAACGATGTCCCCTTACAGAAACTTAGGGCGGCCCTTTTTATTTTTCTGTTTCTCATCTCCCGACCGACCCTAATTTGCAGCTCCGACATCAGAAAAAAAAAAGTTTTTTTATTTCCGACCGACCCCTGAGCACAGCAAAATTGTAAGGTTCCCCATGGCGTCTTAGGCCAGTTCTGCCGAGGCCACGACCTTGCGACATTGGCCCCCTAAAATTACAAATGAAGCAATAATTTTCCCACCTTGCGTCGCTTTGGCGCATTCATTTTACGGCAGACATCACAATTATCTAAGTCCAAGGCCGGACCAGGCCAGGCTCTGACTCGACGCGAATCCCACAAGAAGTATACTGACTGCGTATTAAGGGAAAGCTTTGTTGACATCATATAAGATACAGTGACAACGCGCAGTTCTATTGTTAACATAAAAAATGCCACAAAAAGATCAACTTTGATAAACTTAATCTACAAATTAAAACATTAGAGGGATTAGATGAGACGTCGAAATGGACGTCTCTCGTCACGTGTTTTGTCTACTGTCACTGTCGTGACCTCTGACCTAATCACTGACGTGTGTGAAACACTGAACTTGCTACCGGAACATCTATCTGCCTTGCCACAGCTCAGAAGCCTTCGTGAACCAAATTTATGGAACAGGTTGTGATTTTCATTTGTTGATGGGTTAAATTAAATGAGTACATGTGTATTTTGATTCCGAAAAAGCTGTGTTAGGGGATCGTGTTGCATGATGTTGACAGTGCTAGTGACACATGTGAATGTTGGGCACTGAATCAATGCGTAATCACTGGCATGGCCACGATAGACGGCCGATGCATGTGCGCCCACGGTCAGACATGAAGAACGAACTTGTTGTGCAAATCAGAAAAAAATTAATGTAATATTTACAGAGCATCCCAACTTTGACTTTGTTGATAGTTTTAGTTAAAGATCCAAGTTCTGAGTTTCAAGGACACCTAATGTCAGCTTTCCGTATCATTGCAAGTTTACGGTACGTAACTATGCTGTCATTTGATATAGCAGGACCAAATCATGATATACAGCCAGTAACGGTTAATTAATAAAAAATAAATAATTTTAAAGTTTGTTTGACTATTATTTGTAAGTTTTTCGTTCACATTTGGTACTTTTTAAAGTCAGAGATTTTTTTTCTTCAAAATGTCATGAATTTGAAGAGGGAATGATGAACACAGCAGTGTACTAACAATTTTAAAAATGAAACAAGTGGTTACAAGTTTAGGATTTCTCAAAGTTTTTATTCAATCATATGTTCACTGTGACTTATTTAGAAGTTGTTCATTGTCCTTGTCTGAAAAAAGGGAATTATAAATTTGAGCACTGCTATTCATTGATATTCAGATTAAAAATTGTGCCTACCTGGCTGTCCAATCTTTCTAAACAATATATCATATATATATATATATATATATATATATATATATATATATATATATATATATATATATATATATATATATATATATATATATATATATATATAACTCGGTGAGTATCAATCTGCTAAGACAGTGCTCTATACCGCAGTGGCAGAGCGTTTTGGTAGTACTGGAACTCTTTCTTGGTTGTAACTCGGTGTTTCACGCATAGTGCGATCATCAGACTATATATATATATATATATATATATATATATATATATATATATATATATATATATATATATATATATATATATATATATATTTGTGGCTGTTCCATTCTGGGTCTGGTAGCTGGTTGAGTAGAGTGCTCGACTTGGAGGAGGAGCGTATGTAACTCGATGAGTATCAATCTGCTAAGACAGTGCTCCACCGCAGTGGCAGAGCGCAATAATTGCGCTTTGCCACTGCGGTATAGAGCACTGTCTTAGCAGATTGATACTCACAATAGTGGTCTGAGATAATTTATATGAATATTTCATAGACAATAATAATTGACCCCACTCCCTGTCAAATGACACCACTTTTTGGAACCAAGGGGCCTGTGTCCCCACTTGTTGGAAACCTTGGCAGAACACCGCCGTCTAACCACCCCCCCCCCCTCTCACCCACCCACCCACCCACCCAACCCCTTTGTTACGTCAGAGCTGCATGTGTCTTTCATCATGGCAGAAGCCGTTGAGGTTTGATGAGGGACAGGGCTCAAAATTAATACTGTCACGCGGTACATTTTGCTGCAATGTAATAATAGCTCAGAATATTTCCATCATTTTCAAAATTATGCTTAAAATTGGTAAAAGTCATACTGCATTCCTAATTTCTTGACCAGTTTTTAGCTTTAAATCAGTTGTATTATCAGGGAAATGACCGACTCCATAGCGTTTCATGGCCCATGACATGCATGACCTTTGAAGACATTCCGATGTTTACATTATTACTTTTAATTACTTTTAAACAGTAAATCCCAAAGGGGTTCTGAGTTCTAGAAATGTTTACATGTTATCTGGTGGATTATTTTGACAAGTTCACACTGAAGAAAAATGTTTCATAGAAGTAATGGTTTATATAAATGAAAATTCATCTAGCACCATGCCACTTTGATTAATAGGACGAATGTATTAGTACTCCTGATAAAATCACACAATAGTTCATGGCTACAGATATACACCCATCAGGATGATAAGTATTTAATCATCTTCTTACAAAGTTGTTCTACAGACTTGTCAACCTTGCTAAAATGAAGGAAAGAGACTTGTAACAAGGAATTCAATAAAGAGAAGAGAAATGAAGTTGTATAGAGACTAACAGGACAGAAAGGACAGAGAATAGAACTGAAAAAATACATTTTTTTTTCTTGCCCCCCTTTTTTTTTTATTTCGCCCGCCCGACCCGCCTGACTATTCCATTGGAGATGAGAAACAAAACAAAAAAAAACCTCACCCTTATTAAATTATTTACGAAAGATTATTGCTTCAAGTGAAGTCTGCAAGTGCAAGTAAGTTAAATCCATGATGTTAGTCAGAACTTAGAATGAGTAAACGCTGACACTATAGTGACCACAACACCACTCACCGTGTTTGTCAACAGACAAAACACATTTTACAAGGACACGCATGCGTATCAGACGACCACTTCTCTTTAATAATATTCTTCCCTTTTCACTAATCATTAAAGATAGATATAAGTCTGAATGAAAGAGGTAATCAATACAAGTATACTAAAAGCGGAGATAAGTCTGGACTT
>NC_135561.1:7801231-7808731 GCF_964340395.1 Glandiceps talaboti
TTAGTGGGCATTGTGAGTTAGAACGTGCCGAATAAAGTAGTAGAATGAACAATGTGTGTGTAGTGTAGGAAAGAAGCTCGCACGAAAAGTAAATGATAAATCTCACATTCTAACAAAAAGCTTCCATTAGTTAAACGTATGATATAGTTATTTTGTACCTTGTACTTAAACGTTTTTTCCCCAGGCCGTTTATCATCCTTATATTCTTATATGCAAAGGTCATACGATACACATATCGGATGACGTTTATTGTGTTGGCTGAAAACCACGTGACGATGCCCCGTGGCTGTTCCCCTTCCCAAGTTCCCAGACCACCAACCACTGCTCTGCTTACAATTAGCTCATTTGCATGACGCCAGATTACACTTGGGGAGAAACTGTTTCGTAAATCATGTAAATGTCTGCTCAGAAACAACAATTTGTTTGAGCGTGCCTATAATACTTGTTCTTGAGATTTTCGTAGAGTAGGACCCCGAGGCACGCGAGGCATGCCTATATAACACATGCCAATGCAGTTGTATACACATTGATAAGGGATCTATTGATCGAACGTCCGTTTTAATTGTTATTTTGGCGACTATTTTTACCAATCACCACTTCCAGTGTATACCTATATACATAAATGACTATTGATTTTCATTTACATAACATGAGAATACTGGTAATGGAATAGTTATCTTTGAGTGTCCAAATGAATGTACAAACCATGTTTGCAAGCAAAGACATTCTACGGTCGTAGCCTTGTCAATAGGGGATAAATCCTTCTAATCGTCCAACGCTGTTATTACCTATCCTTTCAACACATAATTGAAAACTTCACATCACTTATTTTCCAAACCAATGACCAGGAAAGATACGAGTATGCACGTTCAAGACACAATGCATAATGCATGACGAAACATCATTCTTTCATTATCATCCAATTATTCCAAATAAAAGGACAGATTGGTGATGAAAATAGACACTAGAGTGGTCTTTTAGATGGACAGGAAGGATTAGATCGACAAATGACGAATTAGACGTATAATTTGAACGATTTAACACGTTATTAAGAAATGTTATTTCCATGTTCCTTTTGAATAGAGCATGGTCTTCAAAAAGGTGTTACATAAAGCTTTGTAAGTAACTACATAGGAATATGAGTGGAAGCAAGATTAAGTAAGCAACTATGACACTACACCAATTCCCATCCTTTTTAGATGTAACTATAAGGTCAATTGTCTGGAAGGGACGGGTAGAGTCTGTAGAGAATATATATATATATATATATATATATATATATATATATATATATATATATATATATATATATATATATATATATATATATATATATATATATATATATATATATATATTCTTTCTTGCTAAGATTAGGGTTTTTTTTATTAGGCAAAGTCTGTTGAAATACAGAATCAAAGGTAGAAGAAAGGGATATAAATGCATACGTTATTGAGATATAAATATGAACTGAAACACTAGGTTTAACCATATGACAATAAGAATCACTGACATGCCTACTTTGCTATCATGCCATACATACAAAGACTGAATCTCATAGGTTACAAACATACGCCGAAGGAATTTTGTAATTATTTCCTTGATAGGATGTTGTGTATCTTCAAGTTTGGTACAATATCGTAACTCACACCGACTCACAGATTTCAAATGCAGCTGTAGGTGTAGTTATACATTGCTACAAGTTCAACCTTTAAATTTATAGTCCCAGTAGTTACATGTCCTTTCACTTCTTTTCATTGGATTTTTACCTATGAAAAGCAAGCCAACGCTTTACTGGAATTATTTCAATTCTTCTGTTAGACTGAATTATCTCTTTATTAATCATTAATGTTTACACTTTACGCTACCCTGCTGTTCATATATAGATAGCCATGAATCAAATTTCTTGTTTGTCAACAAGTTACAGCTTTGTTAGATCGATGCTGGTATGATTTCCTCACTAGATGATCGTACAGGCTTGGTTTTATTACTGGATGATAGTACTGAGTACATGCTTGGGTTTCACCAATAGATGATCGTACATGCTTGGTTTCATCATTAGATGATCGTAAGGGCTTGGTTTCTAGATGATCATACATGTTTGGCTTCGTCACCAGATGATCGTACAGGCTTGGTTTTATTACTAGATGATAGTACTGAGTACATGCTTGGGTTTCACCAATAGATAATCGTACATGCTTGGTTTCATCATTAGATGATCGTACGGGCTTGGTTTCTAGATGATCATACATGTTTGGCTTCGTCACCAGATGATCGTACATGCTTGGTTTCTAGATGATCATACATGTTTGGCTTCGTCACCAGATGATCGTACATGCTTGGTTTCATCACTAGATGATCATACAGGTTTGGTATCATCACTAGATGATCGTACAGGTTTGGTTTCATCACTAGATGATCGTACAGGCTTGGTTTCATCACTAGATGATCATACAGGTTTGGTGTTATTACTAGATAATCATACAGGTTTGGTTTCATCACTAGATAATCATACAGGCTTGGTTTCATCACTAGATGATCTTACAGGTTTGGTTTCATCACTAGATGATCGTACAGGTTTGGTTTCATCACTAGATGATCGTACAGGCTTGGTTTCATCACTAGATGATCATACAGGCTTGGTTTCATCACTAGATGATCGTACAGGTTTGGTTTCATCACTAGATGATCGTACATGCTTGGTTTCATCACTAGATGATCGTACAGGTTTTGTTTCATCACTAGATGATCATACAGGTTTGGTTTCATCACTAGATGATCGTACAGGTTTTGTTTCATCACTAGATGATCATACAGGTTTGGTTTCATCACTAGATAATCATACAGGCTTGGTTTCATCACTAGATGATCATACAGGCTTGGTTTCATCACTAGATGATCGTACAGGTTTGGTTTCATCACTAGATGATCGTACAGGCTTGGTTTCATCACTAGATGATCATACAGGCTTGGTTTCATCACTAGATGATCGTGCAGGCTTGGTTTCATCACTAGATGATCGTACAGGTTTGGTGTCATCACTAGATGATCGTGCAGGCTTGGTTTCATCACTAGATGACCGTACAGGCTTGGTTTCATTACTAGATGACAGTACATGCTTGGGTTTCATCACTAGATGATCGTACGGGCTTGGTTTCTAGATGATCATACAGGTTTGGTTTCATCACAAGGTGATCATTCAGGCTTTAGGGAGTACAGCGGCATAAATACGTCAAATTAGGAAAAGACAGTATGAAAGTATTGTGCTTGTGTCAGATGCTATGACGTTTTAAATTGAGCAAAATGTTAATACAGAAAAAAAGAACACGAACACGAATATGAACATGAACACACAGAAGAACTAAGTGATGCAACCTTTCATATAGTTCATTTCAAATATCATCATCAGATTTGACATAGCACGTGAATTACTTTGAGGCTCAAAAGAGGCCTATCACCTTTGTTAATTTAGATATTCACAGTACCCATGTATCCTTATTAGCATACTAATTAAGTATCCCTTTGAGAAACACCGTCAAATTGATATTGATGGCATGGAGACAAATTGACAATAGGTGTCTGGCATTTATAATGGGTGACATGGCATTGTCTGGCAATCTGTCATCGCATTTTGTATGTTGTCTACTAATCTGTCGAACAAAGTAAGTGTGCTACAGTACAGTTCCATCTACGAACAGAAACGTCGAATTGATGTCAAACTCCTTTTAACAAATTTTCAGATCTTCCGTTTGAATAGATGACATATGAAGGGACGTGCGTCTTCAACTGATGATCACTATCAGACGTTATATCTCTCAGTAAGTGATGTCAGAATTAAGACAAACCTCCACAAATTGTCTTTAATCAAGATACTATCTACAAAT
Organism: Glandiceps talaboti; assembly: GCF_964340395.1. NCBI lineage: Eukaryota > Metazoa > Hemichordata > Enteropneusta > Spengelidae > Glandiceps > Glandiceps talaboti. Next base: position 7,805,116 of record NC_135561.1, read on the forward strand.
TAAAGGACACACATAAATCATGTTCAGAAACACAAAGTTCTTTAGGTATTCCGTGCACGCTAATGACGACAACTGTAAACAGTTGAAGATCTCTCTATGTCTGTCAACGCGAACATGATAACATCGTTGAGAGAACATGCCGCGTATCTGAAGATCTGCTGAAGGAGGACACAATCTCCAACGATTTGATGGACATGGGTATCACTTACCTGCTTGTGGACAGATGTATGAAATTTAAGAAATAAGAACGATAGTGTCTACAACGACTACTTCTGGTTATAACGTTTGAATTTGTCAGATAAAAAATATGACAAGTAAAGTTAAGGTTATTATTGCCATATCAAGTTGAGTATATTTATGCAAATCATTGTCAGAACTTTCAGTAGCTAACTATAGATAACAAGCCATTTTCCATGTTACGTAAAGCCATCAAACAAATACACAGATACACATTCAAATAATGACGAACAATTTGACATATATACACATACACTTATTTACCTATAACTATCTACCTACCTACCTGCATACTTACCTACCTATTTTACTACTTTCATACTCACTCACCCACCCACCCACCTACCCGTCTACCTACCTATCCACCAACCTACCTACCTACCTAACTACCTAACTAACTATCTACCTCTACCTGCCTACCTGCAGACCTACTTACCTACATGTCTATCTGCCTACGCATGCATGCATGCATGCATACATACATACATACATACATACATACATACATACATACATACATACATACATACATACATACATACATACATACATACACACATACATACATACATACATACATACATAGAAATAAATGTACTACATTTGAATAGAGAGAAAATGCGAACTTTAATTACCTTCACACTATCCGAAGACATTCTGACAATAGAACGTACTTGTGACTGCTTTATCAGATAGAACCCCCTTTAAATTATGCTAACCTTTCTGTCTAGTTAACAAACATTCATAACATGGAGTAAAACATGGTATGCTTATTACATATATAACGTATGACTATTGAAGCCCTGCTAGCTGAAATTACCCTTTCTTCTTAAACGTACATTCATTCACCCAAACAAGTGTATGGCTAATTTACAAAACGTATTTACTAGATAGTCATATCTGTGCGTGTAAAGACAGATTGAGTGGTTTGGCAGTAGGGTGCAGTGCTAGAAACCTCGTGGTGAAGTATGGCACATTGCTTGAAACCCGCAGGATATACTTTACACACTGTACTTTTAATCTTCACAGTAGGGGTTTTAAAATCAACATCTTCTATTTAAGTTTAGCGTGACTGACACTCAAGTTTGATCAAATGCATTGATATAGCATACAATGTTACTTAATAGGTGTATTGTATAGAATGGTACATGTCTTTAAACCAGTAGTTCATATTCAGATCTTGTTTATTAAATGTCATGGTGTGGAAGAGTTGAGTTTTATTCAGCACAGGGTAGAACTGTGACATTTGATATTTGACATTGACAGATTGTCAAGGGTAATCTAACAGCGCCAGCATGACCATACGCAAGTCATTCGTAGACCCGGCTACCTGCTGGCAATCTGACATAGCGAGATCGATGTATGCATTCAAAGAAAACAAGGTCAACTGTTTAAACTTACTACTTTACCAAATACTGCCTGATTGTACATTGCATTTTGTCTACACTTTGTGAAATGTCAAGACTTTGAAATCAACAATCAAACCCCCAAAAACCCCGAACAAACACAAACACACAGATACACTCACAAACATACAGACACAGAGACGTATACACACTTATATACAGATACACATAGAAAGTCTGACATACATACAGACAGACAGACAGACAGACAGACAGACAGACAGACAGACAGAATCAGAGAGACAAACAGACGGCAGCCACAAGTGCACATTAATGTGTTGTTAAACAGGTGGAAATGTCCGATATAAATATATATAATTTCACATTCTAGTTCATGTATTTGTCTGAATGTTCTAAAAACAAACGTCTAAAGCAAAAAAATATATAACATCTGATTACTCATGTTAGTTTTTTTCTTTTCCCTATTTTCCAATGATTCATGAATTTACTGAAAACGAAATGTCATGTGTGACATATATCCAGTTGGACAATCATTTCAAATTGACACTGTAGGTTTTATTTGACATTGCCAATAAATATATGATTGATAGCCAACACAAATATTACTAATGATCAAGTGAAATGGATTCTAATATAAATACAATGCTAAACTTAATGTGGGTTACTTTGAATTGCCTGTCGGAGTTCCCGTTCAGATTGAAAATGACCTTTATAAATTGAAGGAAGGACGCTGCCATTGAACCAAACATTGCAATAGGATTTCTGAGGAGATAGATAAATTTCACAGTTCACTCCGAAGCTTTGATCAGCTGCTTTACTAGATGACTTTGTAATAAGGCTAGGTTATATCAAGATACCGCCACCTTTTACAAAAGCGCGCCAATCTCGATTACCTGAGTGAAAATGTCTGACTTACATGATGGAAATCGATTACAAGGACACTTGGCTTGATCAGCTGTTGCTTGTAATTACTATTGGAATTGAAGTTGCCGCGAAGTAGCTTTTTCGCAGATTAGGTCATAAGGTATCTGTGGATACCAGTAGTTTCTGGGCTCAAACAGAACTGAAATACACGTATAAACACTTCAGATGTATTTTATTGAGCGTGAAATATTGAGAGCTAATCTTCTAAAATTTCATACATATTCACATAGTTTTTTCAGGAGAACCGTATAGAAAAGCGCTGTAAGTGAGAATGTTCGGGGTCGCAAGCATCTGAAAACCGTTTACATATTAGCTGCACAGCTTTACCCGAATCTAACTTTGTAACTGGCAGTCAGATATGCGAAATACGCATGTATATGGAAGGGGTTTTCCGGGCACAAAATAATGAAAATACTTGATTTTATCATTTTTCTCTCATGTAAAATTTTCAGAATCATGACATTCGAAATGAGAAGATGTGCCAAGGGAGAACATTTTAGTAAATTGCCATGTGAATAAATGTGAATTAAGCATACGATGACCGAATCTAACCCCATCTACTATGATCACCCAGCGGATGATCACGACTGCCGAGGGGACGACCATTAGACTTGAATGTATTTCTGACAGCTGATATCGTGAATTCAAGATCATTAACTGTACACAAATCATTAACAACTTCAGGAACCGTCACAATTTTGTTCTAATTTAAGATTAAACATACTCAGAAAGCAGATATTTCTTCCGGTGACAAACTCACTATGTAGATATACGGAAAAACCTTATATCGCAACTGTTTCAGAATCTGAACAATCTGAAATCTGACATCAAAAAAAAAAAAAATCCGTCCGCCCTTAATATTTTGCGGAACAGCGCCATCTCAGGCATGAATGAGCATGTGTCTAGACTGTTGACGTCATCTACAGTCATGGCGGCGGCGGCGACACATATTCACGAAACAGAGCATTTCTTTCATGACGTTATTCAAGTTGGGGAGGGGGTGGCTGAGAATATGCCAATTGTGTAGAGAAGCTGAGAAAGGGCTTGTTAGCAGGAATCCAATAAGAAGAAGATAGAGAGGAGGAAAA